>NW_012138303.1:3734668-3784013 GCF_000956105.1 Propithecus coquereli
AGGTTCACAGAATGATAAAGAATCACTAGACCCACCATCAACACTCCTCTTCCCAGACTACTAATCTATAGATAAACTTGTTTCTCTTAGAATCACAGGAAAAAAAAAAAAAATAGAATTTAGGGCAGAAAGAGACTGCGAGGTCATCAGGCCTGAGTCCAACTCAGCATCTCTGTCAGGGTTCAGCAGTGATGGTAACTCGCTCCCTCAGAGAATATCCGTTCCATTTTTAGGAGGTTCTAGTTACCCAGAAATTTTCTCTTATGTTGATTGGAAATCTACCAACAGGAATGCAGGGGAGGAAAATCGTCGGGAACACTGGCCCTAGAGTGGGACAGACCTGGGTTTCAACCACGGCTCTGCCACTTACTAGCTGTAACACCATGGTTGTTATCTTGATCTCCTTCTTGTTCTTCACCCGTGAAATCAGGAGAATCACAGTGCTGCACCTTGTTCAGGGGGTTTAACATATTAACTCTCATGTGAGTTGTATTTAACTAATGCTAGTTTTGAGCCCGGGGCCTCACGAAGCGTATGTAACTCACACATCTCTTTACCTTGAGCCTCGTGAACTATTTTTTTCAAGTTGCATATAACTCACACACAGAAAACAATAAAAAGTAATAAATTTTTCATTACATTAGAAAGGATTGTTTTGTTTTCAAAGTTTTTAATTCTATTTTTCTAATAAAACCCTGTGGCCTCAGGAAAAAAAATTTCATTCTAGTGTGGCAGTCAATGTGTTAAAGGATGAATATATGCAGAGGGGTTACCTTATAGCGAATGGGTAAGAAATGGTAAGTGCTTTTCTGACTTCCACACCACTAACCTAGTTCTAAACTTTGGGGCCTTGGAGAACAAGGCTAATCCTTCTTCCAAATGGCAACCATTTTAATATTTGGAAAAAACTACCATGCTTATATTTACTCCTTTCATCTTTAAAGTCAAACACTTCCTTTTCCTTCGGTAGTTCCTCAACTGGCCCATTTTCCAGATCCCTTATTGCTCTGGCAGGTTTGCACCGTGGAAAGATCATGGGTTTGGGGATGAGAAAGATCCGGGTTCAAGTCTTAGCTCTGCCACTTCCTAAGTGTTGGCCTGAGGCAAGCTATCCAGTTATATAATCCTTCGTTTCCTCATCTAAAATAGGCATGTTCATGACCTCTTCATAGTATTAAGTATTAAAACACAGCCCACACACACATTTACACAATACCCAACACACAGTGAGTTGTTTGCTCCATAAATATGAGCTCCATCCTCATTGTTCACCTTTTCTGTGCCTATCCCAGCTTGCCAATGACTCTCTTAAAACACAGTTCACAGAACTCAGTATACGTTGATAAAGGGATCTGAACAGCACAGAGTATATTTGGATAAATGTTTTCTATGCTCTAGAACTGAATTTTTAGCAAAGCAGCTCCAACCATGTTTTTTTCTTTAGTTACAGCATCTCTTTGCTGGTTCACACTGTGGTCAACTGCAACGTTCAAAGCTAATTTGCACAACGGCTCTACGGCAGATTTCCTGAGCACACTCAGGTAACTGGTTTTTAGGACTGGCTCCTAGTGACCACCATTTCCTTTTCTAAGCTCTCATAGGCCATCTGCTTAATGATTTCTAGAATTTTGCCCAGGGGCAATGACCAATTCTACAGTCTATAATTCTTAGACTCATATTTTCCACCTTCCTAACACGTGGGATGTTATATTCTTGCAATCTTCTCATACCTCATCCGTCCCTCATGTGATGTTGCAAAGACGATCAATCACTATTTTGCAATCCCATTTTTTAGGACCCCAGAATCCAATTCAATTGACTGAGGCCTGTATATGCTTCTAGGAGTGAGGAACACCTTCTTTTTTTTCTCTTGGTTTTTGAACTTCTGTTTTTTCAAATTACATATGTTCTAGTGTCTCTAATTTGAAGATCAGTTCTTTACTTGAGAGGAAAAAACCAAGAGAGGTGGTTAGAAAAATGAGACTTGAGAGTTTCTCCTTGTCATGTGCTAACTCTCTCTTCCTTACAGCCTTTCCCCCACTTATCTTCAGCCTGTTCCATAAGCCCAGTGTATTCAGGCTTTCAGCTCTCTCAGTAATGGTTGTTCTTTTGCAGTCATACTTGTTTTTGCCTTCCATATCGTACACTTTTCAAAATCTGGGCAGCCACATGATTTTTCTTCATGGTCTCACTTTTTCGGGCCTAAATGGAATGAATTATGTTGTTTTTAAGTTCTCATCCCTTTATTCCCTTTCAATCTCTAGCCATGAGGTCACATCTTACTGTCACTATCCTTCACTCTGCAGTCAAATGCTCTGCCACTGAGCTATACCCCCACCATCATCCTTCACTTTGGAATGATGTGTTCTAAAACGGCATGGCCACCATGACAGTTAATTTTATGTGTTAACTTGTCTAGGCCATGGGTGCCCAGACATTTGGTCAAACATTAATCTGGGTGTGTCTGTGAGGGTGTTTTGGGGGGAGATTAACATTTGAATGGGTAGAGGGAGTAAAGCAGATTGCCCTCTCAAAGGTGGGTGGGTCTCCTCCAGTCAATGGAAGACCTGAATAGAACAAGAAGGCTGACTAAGAGGTACTCCTCCTGCCTGACTGCTTGAGCTGGTCTTTTCTAACCTTTGGACGTGGACTGAAACATCAGCTGTTCTCGGGTCTCAGGCCTGGAACTTAAACCACTGGCTCTCGTAGTTCTTAGGCCTTCAAACTCAGACTGGAACCACACATTAGCCTACCTGGGTTTCCAGCTCCCCAACTGCAGATCTTGGTACTTCTTATCCTCCATAATCATGTAAGCCAATTCCTTATATATGTATGTGTATGTATATATGTGTGTGTATGTACATATGTGTGTGAATGCATATATACATGTATATGGGTAAACATATACACATTCCATTGGTTCTGTTCTTCTGGAGAACCCTGATTGCTATAGCCACACTCCCCTAGATACTAGCATTCTGCCCCTGGTGCCCCTCATCTCCATGGGGACTGCCTACTGACTTTAGACCTACTAGCTACAGAGGATATGAAAGGTCTTATATCACCTGCAAATTTTCCTGAGTCTACATCATGCTCCTCCCAAGATCCACAGAGGAGCCTCCATGATGCTCCAGCTCTAGACCTCCTGGGTATCACCCAGCCAGCCCAAGTCCCCCTGTAGACTTTCTCCTGCCACAGCCCAAAGCACAGAACCCGAGGACAGAGGAACTAGACTTGCCAACGGGCCTTTAAGCAAATTCTTTTCTTTCCCTCAGCCTTCTTTCTTAATCCTTGAAGTGAGAATAACAACATCTCTCAGGGGGATTACAAGGGTCAGATGAGACAATAGATGGGCAATATTCTGTAACCCATGAAATGCTGTAAAAATACTTTAAAATTGTAGAAACAAACTTAGAAATGAAAAATGGAAGGACAAAGAAAATAGTCCCTGTTCTCCCAACATCAGTATCTCTCGGGGGTGGGGGGGGGTAGTGGTTCTCCAGCTGGAATGTGGCGTAGAGATTTTACTCATGAGGTTCTGGAAGGCATGGGTATTCCTAACCCAAGAAGACATTCCACAGGACAGAGGGAAATGAAACCTGATTGAAAAAGATAAGCTACCAAGTAACTTGCAGATGGTAGAGACAAAACCAAGCAGTCTTCTCAAAGGAAACCTCTGGGAAAGTAAGAAACAGGATGTGAAAGATGCAGAAGACAGAAAACAGAACCAACCTGCTGCCAGAGACCAGCTTAGCGAGGCACAGCTACGAAGACTCAGTCCTGGGAAAATCCAGCACAATTGCCCTTGGGAACGAGGGCTCCCTAAGCAGCCCAGCCCATGGATTTGTGTGGGTCCTTAGATGGCCTGATGCTTTGCTAATAGGCCACCACCAGAAACTACGGGAAGGCATGCACCCCCTACCCCCGTGCCCCAGAATGCTGCCTAAACACTACTGGTGTGTCTTCTTCTCTCCCACCCAGCCCTAGAGCATTAACACAGTGTCACGCTCTTGTCCCTGGTCCTCATTCCTTTCCCCATGCCTCTTATTTATGTTTCATCTAATCTTTAGATAACATTGTCCTTCAGGGCAATCATTTTTCTCTTTGGTCTGATTATCGTTTCCCTCTCCCTGTATTTACAAGGCTCTTGATCACTCCAGCTGGGTTTCTTTCATTAGATGTTGCTTCAACTTCCATCTTCTTCACTGCTGGCTGTAGCCATGCTAGACTTACCAACTACCTTGCTCAGGAGTGCTGTTTGGCAAAAAGGAGTGGTGATAAACTCAGGAAATAGTGCCACAATCCCTCATGGAACTGGTCTCCTTACGTCACAGACTTACTTCTGCAGACACCTGAGGTGTTGGGACACACCGTCCAATACCTGCCTGTCACCACGACTGGGCCGGACCTCACAGACCTGCCTCATCACAGCATGGTCCGGAAGGAAGCCTGGGATTCCAGGGCTGGGAGAGACCTCCAGAGACAGTCACCCTCATTTCCCCAACTGCAGGCACAGAAATGCAAATAGAGGAGCTGATTTCTAAGGTTTCTTCAAGGAAAAAAAATTATACAAATGTCTAAATTGTTGTTACAAAGATCTACTGTGTACCCAGAGTAGAGAATAAGCAATCAATTGAGTTTTAAAATCTAGTGAGAACCAGACAAATGCATATTTATCTTTTTGAAAGTCTAGCTAAGGCACCCTCATGGCCTATCTCAGCAGTTAATTTATGTTTTAATTTCACAGCTGTTAACAAGTTCTTTCTTATGTCCCACTAAAATCTCCCCTGCTTTACTTAAATCAACCACAAACCATCACATGGCACTTTCTAAATGCCAAGCGCTGGGCTGAATTAATTTCTTCTTGTTCAGTACTTGACAGGCAGGCAAAAACCAGGCCAGTGTCCCTCACAAAACCACCACATAAAAATCCTTTCATATACATCAGGGCTTTAATTTCTTTCCAACACTCATAATTTCTCCAAAATAACTGTCACCTGCTGGTGGCTGTCAATAACCAAAGCTGTTTACACAGGCTGCCAATTCTTTCTCCTGTGTGTCTGTGTCATCTGAGTTCATACATGCAGCTTGTTCATATTGGGGACATTTAAACCACCCTCCCCACTTCTCAGGATCCTCAGGCTTCCTGAAGACACTTGCTCAGAAACACAACTTCCCTCCCAGGGGCAGAAAACAGAGAAAAAACCAACACATCACAAATACTAGGGTCACTACTTTGCCTGTTATATGCTAGGGGAGTTTCACCTAGAACACTGCATGTTCCTCTTGTCCTTTCTCTATGAATAATTTATCCCCTTGCTTTCAAGGCAGCGAAAACTTTCCTTCAAGTGTCATGGAGAAAGGCATTAGGCCTAAATCTTCTCAGTGCAAAATAAATCATAAAGGTTCACACCCTTCCTTATCCACTCCCCTGTATACACTGAGACCCCTGTGGTTTTGTGGAATAATAGAAGGCATGACAGAACAGAGCCATAGCTGAGGTTGCAACTCCTCTATTTCTAAAAGCCACTTAATACCCCGAGCCTTAGTTTTCCCAACTGCAAAATGGGATAAGAAGAGGCTCAGGATTGTTATGAAATCAAATGAAATAATTTATACACAGTTCTTGGCACACAGTAGGTGCTCAAAAGATCTTTAGCAAATGTTCTTATTGGATCACTTCAATTTAGTAATCTATTGTGTATTTATCATCTTCCAGGCACTGCTTAAGCACTTCACATGGTAAAAACTCACAACCACCATATGAGGTAGGTACTATCATATCCCCATTTTACAGATGAGGAAACAGAGAAGTTAGTCAACTTTTTCTAACGTCTAAGGTCACACAGCTAGTAGGTATCTATATTAGGTTCTTAGGATTGCTTTAACAAATTACCACAAACTGAATTGCTTAAAACGACAAAAATTTACTCTCTCACAGTTCAGGGGGTCAGAGTCAGAAATCAGGGTTGGTTCCTTCTAGAGGTTCTGAGGAAGAATCCATTCCACACCTCTCTTCTAACTGCTGGTGGCTGCCGACAACCCTTAGCATTCCTTGGCTTGTAGCTACATCACTCTAGTCTGCCACCTCTGTCCTCCTGTGGTATTCTTCCATGTCTCCTCTGGAGCTCTGTGTCCCAATTTCCCTCTTTGTGTAAGGACACCAGTCATGGAATCTAGGGTCCACCCTAATCTAATATGACCTCGTCTTAATTCAACTAAATCTGCAAAGTCCCTATTTCCAAATAAAGTCACATTCACAAGTATGGGAGTCACATACTGAAATATATCTTTTGAGGAATACAATTCAACTCACTATAGTACCTGAGCTAGAATTTGAACCCCTGGAATCTCAACCAAGTTCTTAAAAGTTCTGCATTATCTGCCTAGCTGATTAATAACCATTAATTATCACTGCAATACTGAATTGTCTGTATTAATATTGTTCTCTCTATACCAAGGCCAGAAATCGGTCCTATGATATATTTATGCCACCCAGGAACCCTAGATTTTCTTATTCCAGTTATTTTTCCAAGTCTTTGATGCCTTCACAAAAAATTCATTCTCTTGTTGGTAAGATTTTCACCGGACGCTTGGGTAGGAGATATTTCTTTGCTATCCCTGACTGTCCACCTTCCATTCAAGTTTCTTCAAATCAACCAACCCAGAAATAAGCACGTCTTGGTCCTTCCGAGGCAGCTGAGCTCCCACTTGAGCTTCCAGGGATTCATACCATAATTCACTCTGCACCAGACTCTACCTCCACACCCCTCATGCCACGTGCTCAGCACATGGGGTTGGGGGCCCCCTGTGCCATGACGGGAAATGGGGAAAGGGCACCCACCTTCCCCAAGCTTCCCAGGACTCGGAGCATCCTGGCTGGCAGATTCAGGTACTTTTCTCAACCCCGTGGCTCTGCCCTGCCTGCTGCTAACACCCGAGGACGAGGAGGTATGAATCAGAGCACAACTGACAGCACTTCCTCCCGGTACTTGAGGACAAGACAACAAGTCAGTGCCTCGGGCTGGTGTCTACTCCAGGCATCGACAATTCTAATTTTCACCTGTCCCCCTCTCAGGACGCTGTCCGAGCCATTCTGATTTGGCCTGGGGCAATTCCCTCTCATGCACGGCCCAGTGTCTTTTTCTTTAACTCTGAGGAACCATGTGCCTTTACTTCCAGGCCACTAACCAACCTTAAAATACAGTGGGGAAAAAAAATGAATTGATTCATAATTAATCTTATTTTGATTTCCAATCGCTTTTAAAGAGTCTTGCATCTTTACTTTGGAAGTTTGGGGAAGGGGTGGTTGGAAGGCTTGAGGTGGCAGGTCACAGGGCAGAGAAATTGAGGCACGGTTGTGAAGCAAGATGGTCCCTGCTTGAGATTTCTTGTTGTTCTCACTCGGCGTGTGCCAGCGCTCCCTCTTCTCATCATCTGTCTCCCCAGCACCCAGAAGCAGGTGTTGGGGTGGCTCAGCATGACCTGTGTTCTGAGAAACACACATCTTGCTCTGCACCCCCGCCCCGTACCAGATCCCCGGAGGATGCAGAGCGGCGTGCTTCAGAGGCTGCCACAGGAGCGGAGTGCGCTCGCAGAGCCAGGCGCGTGCCGAGGAGCGAACAGAGCGCGATGCACCACGGAGGCGGTGGCAGCCACCTCCCTGTGGGAATCGGGAGAGGCGCACGGGGAGCTGCCGCCTGAGCTGCATCTTGAAGAATACGTGGGAGGTGGCGGAGATTGTGGGGTGGGGAACGGAACAGTCAGGGGCCTGGCAAGAAGCACATAACTTGAATACTCTAAGGAGTTTAATAACGCGGGACTATTGACAAAGGCGAGGACGCGGCGCAGGAAAACCACAGAGGACAGTGCACTGCCCCGGGAGCCCTCAGCACCCCAAGGCCAGCGGGGCAGGGCAGTGAGCAGTTTCTGGAACCAAGAGAGAAAGAACCACATGCCATCTGGCAGGAGCTCTCAAGACAGGTCCGCACAGGCGAGCCTCCCTGGGCACCAAGCACAATGCGGAGGGCTGCAGGGCAGATCTGGGGGCAACATGAAGCTCCCCATCACGGGTCAGAAGAAGGGGAGACTGCTTACAACAGAAAAAGCACGTGGAAAGATATGGAGTCATGAGATGGCACAGTCTGTGTGGGCACGGCGGGCACCGGGAACACAAAGGGACTGGTAGGAGATGGGAACAGAGGGAGGTCAGGGCCGAGCTGCGGAGCTCAGACTTCACCTCGTGGGCTCAGGACAAGGACAGGGGCGTCTGAGCAGGGGACCACGCAGCTGCTGGTCATGGTGGTGTGGAGGATGGCGCGGTGGATGGCGTGGAGGAGGACAAGAGCAGAGGGAAGGGCAGCAGAGAGGCGACCACAATGTGGACGGTTCAGGGCTTGCAGTCAGAAAAGCTGGGCTCAAATCTCCATTCTGCTGTTACAGTTGGGAGCCACCGGGTGAGAGTCTTTCAATGAGCAAGTTTTAGTCATTTCATCCACAGACACAGGAGCTGCTCTGAGAATTAGGGTTTGGTGAGTCAGTGCAGGGCACCTGGGCACGGGGCAGGGTGAGTGACACACCCCGGAGGGATGCAGAGCATAGTCTGAGCACCAGGCTGATCAGCCCCGAGTCCGGACAAGAAGTAAAGAAGGCCTAACAGAGGTGGGGTAGCTATCACCGGCAGGTGATGGACTCCAGAGTCCTCTCCCTGGGTGTGAGGATAATGAGGGGGAGGAGAAGATTTGAACTGCGTAACGTGTGTGACTTGGTAGAGAGGCTAAGCGTTAAATGGGACAAGGGCCATGGAGGGAAGAGAGGGCCTAGGGGACGGGGAAGGAAGAGGAAGAGTGTGGTTCCGGAGAACGTCAACTTTGAGGCACCAACAGCAGATGGACTTGCTTACGAGACCATTGGAGACAAGGTGTCGGGAGGGAGAAGCATGGACTTGGGAGCCATCAAGACCTAGAAGGTGCTAAAGCCATGGAAATATGGGATCCCCTAAGGAGCAAGAACAAGGAAAGAAGGGGGCTCATAGAGAGCCCATTAACAGTGTCCACCCAATGGAGCGCAGGACAGGAGGCATCGGCAAAAAGATACCTAGTAGGAAAGGGCAGGAGATCAGGGAACAAGAGAAGGCCATCGTGGAAGCCGAGGGAGGAGACAGTCTCCGGAAGGACGAGAAGATCCACAGCATTAAGTGCTTCACAGACTGAACGGGATGCGGACGGAAAGGGAGCCAGGGATTCAGCAACTTAGCCATCGCTGGTGGCCTTAGCGAGGACAGTCTCACAGAGGGGCTCAGGAAGCCCACCTATAATCAGCTGAAAGTGAGTGGGAGTTTTGAAAGTTCTAACAACAAATGCAATTACTCCAAAGAGTTTGGCAGTGAGAGCACAGGACAGGATGGTCGGGCCAGAGGGGCATCTTTTCTTTTTAGGACGATGAAACTAGAGGCTATTTTTAGGCTAGGAAAGAAGGAATGAAACAGAAATAGCCTCGAGATCTAGGGGAAATACAGGGAAAATGATGGCTCAAGGTACAGACAGAGACAGCAGAAGGCAAGGTCCAAGTGGAGAAGCCCGCCCCACATTCACAAGGACACCGATTACAAACCTGCCACTAAAGTGGGAGTCGGTCCTACCCCTGGACTGTCTCCCTCTCCCCTTCTTAAACAGCATTTTGGGGGCCTTTCTGAAGTAGCTAAGTAGCTAAGCCCTTCCCTGGCAGACAGCTGAGACTGTTTTGACATGAACACAGGAGTGGGCTGGTTAAGGCAAGAGGTCAGTGTGATTTTTAGTAAAGCGTCCTGATAAAAAGCAAAGGCAGTTTTAATTGCCCCAGACCTGCATTTCACCTGTCCCTTACTTACTTCCCCTTTCTCAATGGGGACAACTACCAGAAATGTGACATGGATCAAAAAGAAAGTGTGTGAAATCAGGAGTATTTTGCTACTATGTTCTTAGAAAGGAAACGTGTTAATTCACCCAGGGTCTCACAAGGGATGGGGCTCACAGAAATACACGGGGCTGCAAGGGTGCGGAGGCCACTGAAGGCTCTCTTGGGACCTTGGTCCATGCGCTCTTGCGGTTTCTCCTTTACAGTTAGTTAGCTTGTCGAATTTCTTTTTATCAGCTGAGGTGTCTGACAGGCTTAATTGTTTCCTTAGGACTTTGTCCTTCCCATCAGTGAACAAAGGCAGTTGGGAGGGATTTGGGTTTAGCTCTTTTGCTAAGAAAATTCTTCTTACACACACATATGTACACACATAAAAATAGATGTGTGGCTATGCATGTGTGCATGTGTGTATATATTATAGACATGTAAACACATACATGTGTATACACACACACACACACACACATATATATATATATTTCTTTTTATCAGCTGAGGTGTCTGACAGGCTTAATTGTTTCCTTAGGACTTTGTCCTTCCCATCAGTGAACAAAGGCAGTTGGGAGGGATTTGGGTTTAGCTCTTTTGCTAAGAAAATTCTTCTTACACACACATATGTACACACATAAAAATAGATGTGTGGCTATGCATGTGTGCATGTGTGTATATATTATAGACATGTAAACACATACATGTGTATACACACACACACACCCACACATATATATATATTTTTTTTTTAAACAGAGTTTGAGTATGAGGATAGACCACTGGCCCCGTGCCTGGCTGGCTGCTCCAACTCTGGAAGGAAATGCACCTACATTACCTCACCTCCCCCAGCAGTCAGGACCATCTTCAACAAGTAATTATGTGCTAATGGGAGACAATGAGCAAACAACGAGCTCATGTGCTGATCACATCCATCGGGGGCTGCCATTCTCAGGTGGTTCTTGCTCATCCCCCTCAAAACGAACTTTGATTGGGGCATTAATCAAAGCAAGATGAATACATTTACCATTGATGATGGTTTCATTTCTCCCATCCACCCTCTGATAAATATGAATTGTCAGTAAAAACTGTGACAAATGGCACAAGAGATGAAGTCAAAGGCCAAGATAAACCACGAAAGAGCTAATCAGCCCCTAAAGCAAAGAGCTAACTACACAGCAGTAACAGGACAGGGCGGGCATCGCTGGCCAACTCGAGGGAGGGAGGTGTACGCTTTCAAAGGCAGCCTTGCTCTGTGGTTAATCCCACGGTATCAAGGGTGACTTCTTGTTTCTCAGTGTTCTCATCTGCAACACTGCCTTTTTAATAGTTATTTGTGTGCTGCTCATTATTTCATATTAGAATACACATTCTGATATTCTACTGTTAACATTTTTTGTCACTCTCCCCCAAATATCTTCACATATGAATTCACTCAGTGCTCAACACGTTTGTAGAACAGTTGATTCATTCATTCATTCAATCCTGGATAAAAAGATATATTAATAGAATGTGTACCTACTTCCTGGGAATTTTGCAAAGGCTTAAGAAATCAATTAAATTTAATAAATATGTATTGAGCACTATTATGTGCAAGACACAAGACAGTGGTAAAGAAGCCCCAAAGATAATAAGATGTGGTTCTTAATAAAAAATATAAGGCAGATAAATAACTACAATGAACTTCCAGGCTATACAGCCTTAGGTGTCCAAAGGAGAAAGAGAAATTAGATCTCCACTGTAGGGGTGGGAATAAAATCAGAAAAGAATTCTGGTTCCTTGGTATTTAAAATAAACCTTCAAAGGCAAATAAGAATTTGACAGGCAGAAATGTTAAGCCAAATACAGAGGACTCCTCAGTGAGTCACAGTTGGATTGTGACTACTGCCAGCAGCTGGGAAAGGCTGTAACTCCTCAGGAGCCAGGTCTCAGGGTCTCCTAACAAAGGCGTGGAGATTTGCAGACAATCCAGCTTTTCCCATCCCATCCTGCCTTTCCCGAATTCTGTGCATAACCCTCTGGACCTCCCTGTCATCTTTAACTCTACAGTTTGAGGTCTGTGCTACTAGGAAGGAAGCCTAGGCTCACATTTGGTTATGCTCTCAGAGGTGTGACATCTCCATCCTTCCTCCCAACTGTGCCAAGACACAGTAAGGAACCCACGGAAGGCTTACCCAGCCAGGCTGGAGGACAGGGCACTGCGACACAGTGTTTGGACTATTTAGTGCAAAATGCCCAAGCTGCCACTGTGGGATGAGCTATGACACTGTCCTCCTAGAATCCCAGAAGTTATCTATTCATATTAAAGGTTCGTCAGACAGAGGTTACAGCTTCAAATAGAAAGCAATCTTTCTTTATTTGCCATTGGGGTTAAGGTTGGTCACACAACGGCCCTTCCCCTGGGCCATTACGAGGTCCTTACTTATCAGTGTGAAACCAAGACCCTATGCCAACATCCCCATAATCCATGTGATTCCAAGAACGCAGAGGTACCATAAAGGCTCCTCCTACACAAATCCTCTTCTCTTTAATAGCCTGAAATTCACCAATATGAGATTAATTTGTTTTGAATAATAAGACTCCCCTAACAAGATGCAATGCCTCCTGGGCTGGTAAGTACAATCTATTAATCATTTAAACATTAAATTGTTAAGAAAGCTAGGTTGGCTTGATTTTTTTCCTCCTACTCCTACTTGAGAAGAACAGCCAATGATAAACCTTCCCAGCTTTAGATGCAAATATTCAAAGAGGGTACACAAGGCTCATTGGCAAAAAAGGAATCTTACCTTGGGATTCATGAACCCACAGGGCTATGGGGTCCATGAATTCTCCAAAAATTCAAAATTTTGCAAGGATGATTTTTTTCTGGGGAGAAAATCCAGTTTTCATCAGATTCTCAGAGGTATTTATATCCCAGAATAGGTCAAAAACATCTGACAGACAACCAAGCCAGTGCCTATTTGGTAGCAGAGAAGTCAAGGAAAGAAATGTTCATTTTACTTTGCACTTTCCCATCTGAGGCTCTTCAATGCTTTGCACAAATGCTAGATCAATTCCCTTTATGCATTCAAGAAGGATAAAATGAAGCACCGAGTAATGAAATTTGAAGCCAGCCAGTCGTTTCATAGCAGAACTGGCACCAGCCTGGCTTCCTTGTTCCCATGTTACTTCTTCCACAGGGTATTTCTCTCCCTGGTAAATAGTATTTAATTATGTGAAGTTTTCTAAAGTTGGCCTAATTTGATTTTTCATCATTATTAGTATAAAAGATGCCCTCTAAGGCCAGACCCAGGGAGACGGGTCCAGAGGTTTAATTTTGATTGCTCTAACATCTGTTTTCAGTTTTCTGCTGAGCACGTCTACTCACTCTCTAGTGAGCTTCGTGCCTCACTTGGGCTGTGCTTCAGGCCACCAAGAAGGGTACAAAAGGCCACCAAGAGAATAAGTGGGCTTATAACAACTTTTTTGAAATGAACATTTTAGTGCAGGAAACAAACAGATCAAGGCTGCCCTAGCTTCACCATGAAGTGTTTATTTGAGCACCTACTATGTACTACAGATCCTTCCAGGACCAGGGATACAATAGTGGGTAAAACGGGTATGGTCCTTGTCTTCATGGAGCTCATGCCTAGAGTTACCATGACACAAATTACCATTCTTTTGCCACGACTGAATTAAAAATTGCCATGACCAAATTTAAAATCAAGTGGGATGTATGTCATCAGAGGTAGAAAGTCCTCAGAAAAGGTGGAAAAAGTACTGGAGCTTTAAGCTGAGGTCACTGGGGCCTCCCTCTCCTTCCCTCATTTATTGCTCTAAATGATCCATGCTTAAAAGAGCTCACGGACTGACATCTTTCTATGCTTTCTATTGCTGTCACCCATTTTCGCCAGACCCAGATACTCTTCCCATTATGCTCAGATTACCAGGCAATCTCTCCTTAGTCCACCTTGCTGACAAAACCCACTTGGGGTGCATTGCATTCCAAGCCAGACTGGTTTTCCTGAAATACCACTTTCACTTTGGAACTCTCAGAGTCAAAGTCATCATGGGAAGACTTCAAGTACAGATGTGGGAGGAAATTCTTGATATAATACTGAAAGAAAAACAGGCTATTTATAGAAGTAGACACAGAATAATATTGGACTTTGAAAAAAAAATATCTGAGTGCCTATATACTTGCATATGAAGTGGTACTAGAAGGAATCAGTGTTGAAAGAAGAACAGTGATACTTTCCCTTAAGCCCACTACTTTCAGTAATAAGCATGCGTTATTTGGTAATTTAAATACTTATGCCTCAATCATATTCCCCTGAACATTTATCCGAAGATCATCACAGAAAGTAGAAGTCACAGTGAGAACCTTGAGGACGTGGGCTATGCTCAACTTGTCTTTGCATTTCCTGTGCTTCCTACATAGTGGCACGCAGTGACTTTTGAAAAGAAGGGATGAAAAAGAGAAGGAAGGAGGAGAGGGGAAAAGAGCAGTTTGGGACATGCGTGCTAATTTGTGCATGTGACTTAGAGCGACGAGGCCTCATACGATTTATAAGTCATCAACCCCTTGCTGGGGACTCACTGTCCATTCTGGGAGTTTACTGAGACTCACTAAGCACAAGGGACTTTGTCCACCCTAGAAAGAGGAATAAAGATTGTAAAGCAGAACTTGCCCTTAAGGAAAGATAAAGAACACATGCAACTACATAGGGTTCTAAAGCAAACGAAAGAGAGGGAGACAAACAGAAACAAGAGAAGAAGTGGCAGATGGTACTTCAGAGTGACACAGAAGGACACTCTGGTGTGTGGAGATGTGGAGAACACACAAAGCACACAGGGACGGAGCCGTTTCTGCAGAGAGGTGGAAACCAAAGCCAGACCATGACACACCGCAGGACCGTAGGCCCTGATGAAGACACACGCAGGAATGTGGGAGGGAAGGAAGGGTTAGCAGGAGACACACTCTTGCATGGGGTTGGCAGGGTTGGAGAGAGCTTATTTCAGGATAAGAGAGCGCTGAATGTGTTCTTACAGAGAGAGCGAGTCCAGGAAGATAGAAAAGGAGCACAGTTCAAAATTCAACATGCTGAAGAAACAAGCAAAGATGGGTCCAGGACGGGGGGCGGGCGGGGGGGGGGGGGACAGAAGAATAGTTGGCAGTGACACAAAGGTGTTCTGAGGGAGAGGAGGACAGCTGAGGAATCTCACAGAGGAGGGGCTCACCTTACAGAAGCGCGGGTACACGGACAGAGCAGACAGGCAGAAGAGGGTGAGAAGGGCGTTATGAGGGGAATTTCTACCAGGCTGACAAGGGACCGCAGCGCAGCCCTGGGGACCAATGGAAGCCAGACAGCATGAATGATGTTTCCTTCCCCTTCTCAGTTCACAAGGTCCTCCAAGCGTAAAATTGGGTGATTCCTACTCATGCATATGTATGAAAAGGCACTGTCGACGAAAGGTTTTGAAGCTCGAGGAAATAAAAACATCAACTCTACGTGAAATATTACTCACGACTAGAGTGAGGGACACTCACATCTGCCAGAGAGGCCAGCCTAGCAGTGACATTTCATTTTTATTATAAAAATACATCAAAATGCAGGACAAACTACATTTTCAGATAAATGAGGATTTGTTAGACCTATTTTATGATATGAGAAGTTAGGGAGAGAGCTATAGGCGGGGCTGCCTCCAGGTTCCTGGTTGTCAGTGTCCCCAGTTTAGCAGAGGCCCCTCGAAACCCCACACAATGGGAGGCTGGAGGAGGAGGAGATCTTCGTCCTTACAGAAACAGTAAGGGAAGGTGCAGACGTCACCCTGTCACTCACAAATCACACAGAGAGCACTTGAGACATGTGGATCATAAGCAAAGAACTGGCTCTGGCTCCAGGTCTGCACCTTCTGCCCAGTTTTTTTTTTTTTTTTTTTTTTTTAACAACACTCTGTGCCTCAAGCCCCTTCCAGAGTCTAGGGGAGTGGAGAGAAGGGAATGCACACAGAGTCTGAGCTGGGGGCGTGCAGCATGTGCAGGTTTGGAGGAAGGGGAGGTACAGGAAGGTAGAGTCATCTCTGCCTGGGAGGTATCTATCTGATTTTGGAGGGAGAGCATGGATTTTGGATTATTCTTAAGAGTCCTTAAATGCTGAGAGTGCTTTTTTGTCTCCACAAAACAGAAAGACTAATCGTTATAGCATCTACCTTCTCTCATAATTACGTGACTCTACCTAAATATCCCAGGTCAGGATTGTATATAATTACACATTTTGGAAAAAAATGATGCTTAAAAACTATGTATACTTTAAAAACCTTCAATCTTTATCCCATGGGATATCCTTTCCTCCTCCCTTTATAAGGGGAGTACTATTTCCTTTTTAAAATATATATTTGTATGGTCTCACTTAAGTTGTAATTCATCACAGCGTGGTTCTCCTTTCTTTTACTACCAAATGACTAAAAGACTGTCCCCACCTCTCCACTTAAACTGCTCCTGCAGAAGTCACCCCTACTCCACCCCAGGGTCTTTCTTCTGCCTTTACTCTGAACTACTCATTCTCCTTTATTTCCAAGTCTTTACAAATGGTGACTAGGACTTCTTCCAGTTCATTTCCATAAGGAAAAGGTACTGCCGGCGTGCTTTCTAAGTTTCAGCACTTGATAGGCACTTAACTTACCACATTCCCGAAGGTAATTCTGTCTTCCATTTTTGCTATCCAAAAATCATGTTTCTTTATAGGCAATGTATCTTTCTCCTCCGGATTATTTTAAAATATTTGTCTTTAACATTCTGTAGTTTCATTACTGTAAGTCTAGAGTTTAAGATTGATTTCTTCTTATTCATCTTGGTTGTAATTTGATGTGTTTCCCAAATCTGATGATATTCCTCTTTCCTGAATTTTGCCTGGCTGGATCATTGAACTTAGTTAACTCAATCATTTGAGTGAGGTAATCATTTACTTAGTTAACTCAATTGTTAACTAAGGAAAGCATACTACATAGGTACCCTGACTTCCCAAGAAACCCCCAAATATCATAAAATAGGTCTAACAAATCCTCATTTATCTGAAAATGTAGTTTATCCTGCATTTTGATGTATTTTTACCATAAAAATGAAATACACAGGCATATGAATAAGTGGGTTGTCTTGAAAGGTAGACAGCACTGAGGGGCAAAACAGAAAGGGCAAACGTGTGAGTGCCAGACAGCTCTCCAAACTCGTACCAGCTGTGTGACCACGGGGAGGCCACCTAACATTGCTGACGCTCAACGTCTTCGTCTTGAGAATGAGAACATAGATTCCACCACTCAGGGATGTTGCTAGGATTAAGTAAGGTAGCACAGGTCAAGTTCCATCTGACTACATTCTTAGAGGGGAAGGCTATAATCTAGGAACCACTTGTACCGATTTATTGCTGCTCAGCTTCAAATATGCCTTTCGATACATGCTCTGTGATGATGGACCGGATGTCTTTAGGTGTATCTCCTGTACAGTAAGCATGCTGTTAAGATCTCTCTGTAGAATACAAGGACACTGCAGGAAAAAAGGGCTTCTCTTGGTCCAGCTGCTGCACAGTTGGTCAGTAATAGGGGCATGAGAGCTTATGGTGGCATGAGTGCCCAGAGCACACAGTCCCTCAGTGACCTCACAGCCCCAGCCCAGCCTGGTGATAACCTCCCTGCAGCCCTCCCAAAGCAAACACTGAGTGTTCTGGGCCTCCTATCTGCAGTGATGCCCCAAGTCTCTGTGCTGGCCTGTCCCCTTCCCCCAGGTTTGTTTCTCATAGGTCCACTGATGCAGACACCGTCACCTACATCAACACCCCAACTCTAGCTGTGTGCCAACCTACCAACTGCAAATCACCTGTACCTGGCCCCCGGAGGATTCCTTCTTGTTTTCCCAGAGACTGGGACCAGCTCGAGCCTAGGCAACCCAGTCAATTTCTCTGGCATCCAGTGGTTATAATCACACCTTCTACAATAATGTCTAGGGCATCTTGGGGAGGGGTCCCCCCCTCCAAGTTTGTCCTTCCTTTGGTACTTTCCTCTTTATATCTTCTAGGCATTCTTTTTTTATAGCTTAAAAGTTCTGTATAATAAACTTCTCCTGATCGGACCCAGATTGATACACCACTGTTTCCCCCAGTGCCTGGCACAGTGAACAACTATACACGTTAGCTCTCCGTGCATCCGTTCTCTGACTTACTCAAAATCAAAACAGAGATCAATGTGGAAGGCCAAAGTTGGAACACACTTCCCCTAAATCCTAATCATCTCCCTAACTGTTTGGATGTTAATTAATGCCATTTCTGGAGACTGGCTGCCACCCCTATAGACACTCTACCGGGTTTGATCATTTAAACTCACAACTGGAAAATTACTTCCAATTTGGCTCCTGAAGACTTCAGGTCAGATTAATTTACTTCCTCTAGTTTAAAAAAGGATTTTTGTTTGTCTAATCATTAGTATTAGGGAACATAAATACCCTGAGGACTAATTTGGTCAACCATGTTAATTCTATCAGTGTCCACCACTACGACTAGGGCAGGAGACACCAACGCGGTGAAATCAAAATTCAAAAGCATGTGACTTCCATAATGGTACAATTATTCCAACACTATTTAACTTGTTTTTTTCCCTTTAAACCAGAAAGAGTAGAATAAGCATGCTAATGAAGAAAATGAAATCCAAAGTGAGTAAAAGAGAACAAAAAAAAAGTCTTTATTTTCTGGACCTAGCCCTATTCAACAGTCGGATTATCAGTGACTTGGATGAAAATATTATTATTAAAGTTGTACTTAACAGGAAACTAGGAGGGATAGTTAGGCTATTACTAGAACCTGATATGGTGGTTTTGTACTGGGTCAATTCAACAAAGCTAGAACTATGTATCTCAGTATTTCCTACCTTATAAAGTTCCTGTTTAGGATTGCCTGCAAGAGACATTTGTGTGAGATTTGGGAGGCAGAAGTGAAGCAGCAGCTACTATGCTCTAGAGGTTATCATTGGTCAGAGGTGGGAAGGAATGGATGTCAAAGTGCCAGGAAGTCTTTTAGATTTTTTTTTTTTAATTTGTCCTCTCTTTTCTGTGCTCTGTGCCCAGCCCTCCTTCATGACTATCAGCCTTGCTGAACACCAGTGAACACAGTCTCACCATCAGAAGCTTCCCTGCAAACTCAAAAGGGCAGCCATGAAGAGCCAACAGCCTTGCACAGACTTCAGCATCTATCTCCTTTGCCGTTCTAATCTAGCACATTCTAGCATGTGGTCATGCCTGGCTTCCTGCACATTCTGACTCATAACCTACATCAGGGTCGATTAATGACTTTTCTCTGACCCCTCCCATCTCCTACTGCAATTGTACAGGTCTAAGTCCTACAACAAATTCCTTATCACATAACACTTAACAGTTGCCCTGCTTCCCTGATTCACAAGAATTCAAATAGTTTATGAAACAAATAAACAAATGATAGCGTGATCTAATACGTAAAAAATAAATGAAAAACTCCATATCATGGGGGTAAAATTGTGTCTCCATATTTTACACTGACAAGACAGAATACCTGTTAAATTCTAACATATTTTAAGAGGAAATATTGTGTTCTGAAATTAAGAAGCCCAGAAAAATATAGTAAGAATGGCTTCAGGAAGTTGGGTTAACTGAAAGGAAAGAGAAATAAGATCTATACATTTGTGGCTCCAGAGATAAGAGCTAGGATAAATAGAAAACAATTACATAAACATTCAAAAATTGCTTTCACTTAATGAAGAATGCTGTAACAGCAAATCATTTCCTATAACAAAGAGGCATCCTGTCATAAAGAGGAAACTGGTTTAGCTGTCCACCATTGTGCTACTAACCTCTGAAAATTCCATGATTTTAGAGGTTACCAGGGGCTGGGGGAAAGGGCTATTGGGGAGTTATTGCTTAAGGGGCACAATTTCTGTTTGGAGTGATGAAAAAGTTTTGGAAACAGATGGTGGTGATGGTTGTACGACATAGTGAACATAACTAATGTCACTGATTTGTACACATAAAAATGGTTAAAATGGTGAAAGTTATGTTATATATATTTATTTTACCACAATTTTTAAAAATCCATGATTCTGTTATTCTGGGATTTTGTTATTCTATGTGAGGAATGTAAAAGATTTAAACTTTGACATAATAAAAAAACAAAACCTTGCTAATGTGCGTGTAAAGGCATTTCTTTGGAACAGGAAGAATGTATTTGTCATAGAGAAGTTTGCCTAAAGTGAACGCTTCAGTAATCCAGAGTTTCATAAAGCCATAGACAATCATGCCTTCGTCGGCAGCACTACTGAATCAAACCAGAGTGGTAACTTAAGGGCAGAAAAATAACTGTACCCATGAAAAGCTCACTTGTAAATGTTACCACATCACGATAAATATTCTCATTGATGATAAAACGGACCACACAGAGCTTAGGAAAAGTCCTTTTATCTACCCACACACAGATACAGACATTTACAGGTACACAGACCAAACATCACAATTTAACACATAAAACAAGAGTACCTAGGAGATTGAAAACACATTGGCTAAAGTTTATTTCTTTGTTCATAAATATAGGTTGCTAAATTTTGACAGATCGGGAAGATATTCACAAGACACCTAAAACCAGAGTGCCTACTGTGTGAGTTTGGGGGCCAAAGAAAAATTCAAAGTTTCTTTGGTGTTCCCCACCCACCAAAAAATATTTCTTTTTAGAAGTGAATGGACAGAATAAGACATACCATACTAATGCCACTTGAAAAAAAATCTCTGAAAAAGAAGCTACAGTAATGAAGACAGTGTGGTACTAGTGTCAAGACAGCCAATGAGATGAAGGTAACAGAATAAAGAGTCCAGAAATAGACCACACAGATATGGATAGCTGATGTTTAACAAAGTACAAAGGCACTTCAGTGGAGAAAGAATAGTCTTTTCAACAAATAGTGCTAGAACAACTGGATGTCCATTGTGGAGAGGGAGAGGAAAAGGGGGGAGGAGGAGGAGGAGGAGAGGTGGAAGAGGAAGAGGAGGAGAACTTTGATCCATCCCTCACACTATATGAAAACTTGAGTCAAATTGGATCATACACCTAAACATAAAACCTAAAACTGTAACTTGATGCTTTAAAAGAAAATAGAGAAAATCTTTATGACCTTGAGTTAGGGAAAGATTTCTTAGATATGACACCAAAAGCATTATCCATAAAATTTAAAAATGATAAATTGAACTTCATCAAAACTTAAAACTTTTGCTCTTCAAAACACACTATTAAAATAAAACACAAGCCAGACTTGGGGAAAATATATATAAATCATGTATCTGATAAAACTGTGGTCCCCAACCCCCAGGCCGTGGCCCAGCATTGGTCCGTGGCCTATTAGGAAAACAGGGCCTCACATCACTGCCTGAGCTCTACCTCCCCCGACCCCACCCCAAGTCCGTGAAAAATTGTCTTCCATGAAACTGGTCCCTGGTGCCAAAATGGTTGGGGACTGCTGTGATAAAAGACTTATATCCAGAATTTATAAGGAACTCTCAAAATTCCATAAGAAAACAAAATAAGCTGAAGATTTGAACAGATGTTTCAAAGAAAGATATATTAATGGCATATAAGATGAAAAGATTCAATATCATGAGACATTAGGAAAATGCAAATTAAAACCACTATGAGATACTAATGCATACCTATTTGAAAGGCTAAAATTAAAAAGACTGACAATACCAGATGTTAGCAAAGATGTAGCAGAACTGGAAGTGGTGTCGCACTTGAGAAAGCAGTTTGGCAGTTTCTTAAAAAGTTACACATGTACCTACCATATGACTCAGCCATTCTACTCCCGGGTATTGACCCAAGACACAGGAAAGCATATGTCCATACAAAGACTTGTATATGAACATTCATAGAAGCTTTAATTGTAACAGCCCAAAACTGGAAACCACCGAAACATCCATCAACACATGAATGGCTAAGTAAATTGTGTTATGCCTCCCTCCAAAAAGATATACTGTCTATTTATACAAAATTCTAGTAAATGCAAACTCATCTATATAACAGAAAAGAAATCAGTGGTAACTTGGGGATGCAGAGGTTAGGGGAATGGAGTGGGGAGAGGTGGGAGGAAAGAACTACAAAATGGCACGAGAAAACTTTTCGGGGTGACAGATACGTTCATCATCCTGACTGAGGTGATAGACTCACAAATGTATACACGTGTCAAATTATACCAAATTACTCACTTTAAGAAGATTCAGTTTTTGTATGCTAGTTATGCCTCAATAAAGGTGTTAAAAAATAAACAAAATCAGCAGCTTGTTTGGGATATGTTAAAACTTTGGGAAAAGTCCTTTCTTTGAACCGGTAAAAGGGCAAGATTCAAATTCATGATCAGCATCCACAAAGAGGTCACATTTTTATATATATGGTACCAGCATTAAAAAAAAAAAAAAAAAAAAAAAAAACCAGGAAACTCTTCCCAACATGCAAATGACAGAAGTCTGTCCATTTACATTCTTCAAACCAGGCTTCGATGCAATCTATTTCTTACAGCCTTTTCTCATACTCAAGTCAAAGGTAATTAATTGCTCTCCCTGGTGAATCACCATCACACTTACGCTAATGCTCAGATATTAATTCAATGCATTTATCCATCCACTCATTGCGAATGTATTAAGTGCCTCATATGGGCCAGACACGGGCTTGGCACCAGATACATGCAAAAGTGAAGAGGGCATAGTTTTTCCCCTCAAGAGCCTCACAGTCTAGTGGCAAAAGACCAACATATTAAAAGAAAAGGAACAGTAGTACTATAACAACCATTTCGAGAAACATTAAAAAGTACAGCAGGAACCCAGAGGAAGAAATTCATTTTGTTGGACACACTATCTTGTACCATGGTGATACCTGTTCAGGACTCCATCTCCCTACTAGACTAAAACTCCCTGACAACAAGGAACTGTGACTCACTCACTTCAGTAATCTACTAAATTACCTGGCACAGCACCTGGCATGAGTATTTCACACCTGTATGTTTGTTAGAACGAACGGAAATTCCATTTCACAGGCATCTGCTCTCTGACTAGAAGGCAGGGCTACCACACTGCCAACTTCACCGCTGAGTTCCAACCCTTATCCACTTTGTCAACAAAGGCATGGCAGTAATATGAGAGGAAACAAAATCAAAACCTTACTCAAAGTCCCCAAATTCCTAAAGGAATGGCCAGTCTCCTAGTGAAGAAAAACAAGAAGCAGGTAGGGGTCAGATGGGGCTTGGTCTGCATAGACCCAGGACACAAGAATGACACCCATAATTCAAGGTCTGCCATGGTTCCCGGGAGAGCCCTGGCTTTCTGCATGTTACTGCCATCTGGGGTTCTTCTGCCCAGGGAAATACACATGGCTGGCAGCCATTTACTCCCTAGGGGAATCATACCAGTCTCATTAGGAAAGCAATTTCTGGGTGTATGTCAGTTCAGTCTGCCACAATAAAGCACCACCAACTAGGTGGCTTATAAACAACAGAAATTTATTTCTCACAGTTCTGGAGGCTGGGAAGTCCAGGAGTAGGCACCAGCAGATTCATTGTCTGCTGAGGGCCCCCTTTCTGGTTCACAGGTGGCAGCTTCCAGCTGTACCCTCACACATGGAAGGATACCACCATGGGGCTGGTGAGCTCTGGGGTCTCTCTCTGTAAGAGCACGAATCCCAACCATGAAGGCTCCACTCTCATGACCTAATCTCCTCCATTGGTCCCAACTCCTAATGCCAACCCCTGAGGGTTAGGATTTCAATATGTGAATTTTGGAGGGACAAATACATTCAGATCATAGCACTAGAGATGACATTTGTGACTTTCTGCCTTCCCACATAATCATGAAGCCCTCACCTATGCTTAATTTCTAAAAGGGCAGAAAGGTGGAAGAGAAAACTGTAGGAAATTGTGAACAGAGGGTGATGGGAAAATCCAGTTTACTCATTCTAATCACTATAAATGCAATTATGGAATTTAAGTTAGGACAAAACTAGCACAAATTGAAAAGGTCTCCAATGACAACTAAGAGATTTGAATTAAACACCAAGCAGAAATACTCCATAGCTAGTTAATGCAATCCAGCATGACCAGAATAATTTTCTTCTCTGTCTTAAAGATAAGACAGATTTACTTCTTGTACTTACGTCTAATAGAAACATGTCTCAGAAGGAAAAACAGTAGTTTATTTAAATGTGTCTGGACCCACAAGCCGACAGATGGCTCCAGGAGAAGGCGCGGGTGCCTGGGGCCCAGCGATGTCCTGAGCACTGGACTGGGCTCTTACCTGTAGATGGGGTCCTGCATCACCAGCATCTTGCTCTCATCCCACGTCCACTCCTTTTTCTGCAATAGAAGAAGCTGTAAATGAATAAGTTAGGCTTGTCTTCCGCTACAGAACCAGGGCACACATTCAGCTACTAACACTTAAGCAAACACAGGCGCCTAGCTCTGGCCTGCCTTTTTCCCCCTCTAAGAGGCTTCGAGTTGACTGTTCTAAAAGGACAAGTGGAAAATGTCAAGTGTCTGGTCTGATCAGTTTCCTTCAAGCACTTTAGGAGAGTGTCTCTCCAGGGCATCAAAGTTAGGCAGGAGCCAAGGAGGCCTCAGGGGACCCCAGGCAGACTCCAAACAAAAATTTATTGGAGAAATCATAAGAAAAAATAAAGACTATAGTCAATCCAGAGGAGCGGGAGAGGCAGGAGGAACAAAAAGGAGAAGGGGCCAAAGAGAAGCCTTCAAGAGATGTGACTGATGCTATTAACATGCAAATGAAATGTAGATCACACCCAGCCTCCCTTAAAGGGGGAGAACAGCGCCAGAGAGCCAGGTAAGTTAACTAGTACCTTTGCAGAGTTACTCACAAGAGACTGTTCATTCCGGCTGCTAATCTAACTCGCTGTGAACACAAAGGAAACCCTGCTAATCTAACTCGCCGTGAACACAAAGGAAACCGTCTAAACTGGGGATGAGAATGAAAATGGGGATGAGGGGTCTGAGGACAGTGGATTCAAGCACAGTGCTGGATCAGGGCAGTAGCACCAGCCACAGCCCTCAGATCTGCTCCCAGGTGCGGGGACAGAGAATCCTGCTCCACCTTCACTGGACTTTGTCACAGAGAGAGGCTGTCCAGGGAAATCAGAGAAGAACACGCTCATCCACAAAAGAAAGACTGGTAGCGGGGAGGTAAGGAAGTATAAAGTGGATGAACTGAGTGCTTTTGGCTTGTGGATTCCTCAGAGATAATACACAGGGTGGCAACTCTCAAGGCATATCAGGGTTTGGAGACTGTTAGGCCTCTACTAGGGACTAGGAGAAATGTCCAGGCCTTTGCCGTGACGTCAGAAAGAAGCATTTTGTCAGCAGCTGTACCCAAACACAACACCATATACACCCGGTGCATGAACACACACAGACACCTCATTTAATCCCTGAATTTTGATTCAACACCAATCTGAGCCAAAGAGGTGGGTTTCAGGCTGACTTATAAGCATTCAATATCTGAAAACAAAAAAATTAACTATTTTTTTTTAAAGATGTCTTCCTGTAATTTCTACTGGCTATTGTATAAAATTTGAATATATGAATGACCCATTGGGAACAACACAGAACAAGGAAACTAATCCCTTTTTCTCAATAAGAACCCCTTCAAATATATAAATACAGCAAGTGCAGAGCTCCTTCTTTATACTAAATAATCCCAGGTTTTGTAAACATCCCTCACTTGACAAGTTTTCCAGGCTTCTTGCTTCCACAGTTGGCTTTCTTTGTACGTATTCTGCTTAACGCGGGTCCCCATGAAAACGTGGTGCTCTGAACTGGATCCCTGGTCGGCACTGTATAGAGACGCATTCCTTCCAACGTTCCAGCCATGACACTACTGCTAATCCAGCAAAGACTGGGTAGCATGCGTTAGCTGCCTCATAGCTGGCACACATTAGGCTGGTTTCCAGTTTATGCACTGAAATTTTTCAGTGTTAAAGTCCAAATACTTGGATGCCCATTTTAAACACACGATATAACTGTTCACCGTAAGAATCCTTCATAACAGCAAAATAATGTGTTTAAAATATGGTTTGCTCTTGGGGCAAATTTTTCATGACATAAATATTACATTAAACCATATCTACAGTCATGACCACATACTCTGCCTGCGTTTTTGATTCCATTCCGGCAGCAATGTTTATGAAGTACCTACTCTCTGCTGTCGAGTCCATCTACTGACTTTATTTCAGCTATCGTATTTTTCACTTGTTATTTTCTACTTGGTTCTTCTTTATTTCTTCACTGAGACCTTCTACTTTTTCACTTGTTTTAGGACTGTTTATAGTTGCTCATGGAAGTGTTTTTGTGACAGCTGCCTCAGAATCTTAGATAACTCTAACATCTCTGTTATCTTGGTGTTAGCATCTACTGATTGTCTTTTTTTCACTAAAGGTGAAAATTCCCCCGTTCCTGGTCTAGTGAGAGATTTTCTATTGAAACCTGGACATTTCGAGTATTATAAGGCCCTAGATGTTATTTAAGCCTTCTGTGTTAACTGTCTTCCTGTGACACTGCTCAAACAGGGGAAGGAGGAAGAAGTCACTGTATTTCTGCCAGGTGGGGGTTTAGTCCAGGTTTCCCACTTGGCCTCTGACACCCAAGGGAGAAAGGGGCTCCTCAGACTGGTGGGTGTGAGTGGGGGTTCCAGCTCCCCATTAGCTTCCACTGACACCGCCTGCCCTGAAGAAGTGGGAGTGTCTTGTGACTGCTCCCATGTGGCCCCCACTGACAATATGTACGATAAGGGGCCTCACTGTCCCTGTGCAGTGGTGGCAGTCTAGGTTCTCCATCTGGTCTCCTCTGATACCATATGGGAAACAGGGGTGAGGCGGGTGGTGTGGGACACATTACCAGCTGGCACGGATGAAAGCCCTAGCACCCTTCTCGGCCTGCTGCGACACCACCCAGTGGGGTGGTTGTGGCACCTCATTACAGCCCAGCAAGGTGGAAGTCTAGGCTCCTGGTCAGCCACTGCTGGCCTGAGAGGTGGGGGGCTGGTTTTCGGTGTTGTTTGGCTGGAAGGGAGTGATTATTGTCTAAAAGTTGTCTGCCTCGCTATGCTGCCCCTTTCTCCTCCTCGGGCTTGTGAGAGCAGGCTTTTGTTGGGGCTTTTATGTCTGTTCCCATAGGCACATCTGGCTTGCCAGCTTCTTCAGCTCCAAGTCTGGGATATATGAGGTGAAAAGAAAACCCAGGGAACTCACAATGATGTAATTCCTTGGGTTCTAGCCAGGCTGCCTTCTCTCCACCTCTCAGAATCTTATGTTTATTTTACATATAATTTCCATGGTTTTCAGCTCTACTTAGCAGGAAGAATGGGGAAAAGTGCATCTACTCCATCTTCCCAGAAGCAAAAGCCCCGTTCATATATGTGTGCGTGTGTGTGTATATGTATGTGTGTAATAAGACTTTTTTAAGAACTACAGTTGCCTGAGCTTCACCTCTTTGGAGACACAAATACAGTAGGTTTAAGGTGAGGCTCCATAATCTGTAGCTTTAACAAACACTTCAAGTGATTCTGATGTGACCCTAAGGTTTACTGTATCCCAAAGAAAGGTTAATTAGAAGCCCCCAACCAGAGGCTCTCTTGCACACACTGCACACTCCTCTGGAGTCTCAGTAAGGCCTGGCACAGGGAGGGGCCCCTGACATTCCAGAGACAGTCAACTGGCCATGATCCTATTACCCCTGACCCTGGCCAGGGCGCACCCTCAGTACCACTCAATGAGTGGTTGCTGTGAATGAAACACTGGGTGGGGTAACAGCAGGGGCTACTCTGCTCCTGAGGGACTGGATCCTCACTTCTCTCATGTTCTTACTATTCAAGAAAGTCTGCTCCTAAGTGTCCTTGCTGCTCTGCTTTGAATTTCAAAGTTAGTAGAGGAGCAAATGACTCCATGTACCAAAGAGGCCATGACACTCCAAGACATTGCCACATCCACGGTCCCTTTCCGAAGAAGGCAGCCCCAAAGATCGTTCTGTGTGCAGGTGATTTGGTTTATGCTCGGTGCATGTAATGAAACCAACCTTGCTGACCTGATGGTGACCGATGGGGCTGAGGATCCGCACCTGACGGACCATGGGGAGGGCGAGCACCCCTGAGGGACTGGCATTAACATGCCCAGTCCTTGAGCTGTACAATAAAAGGATCCAACTCTACCCAATCAAATCCCCTCTTTGGGGAATATCAAATCCTTGACAGAGTCTAGGCTGAGCCCCCAATAACGGCAGACCGTTTTTATGACCAACACATATATTTCCACTCAAATCGGCTGCAACGCTGAGAGAGGATGCACTGAGCACGAGCTCATGGTCCCTCTGAGCCCCACGATACACCTCGATCAAAGGTAACCTGGGCAAGGCTCTTCCTTGCAATTTTAAAGACTGTAACTAAGACATGCATTAAAAGGAAAGGATAATGAGGCAAAATAATACAGATCAACTATTTTCTTTCTCTGGCAGACCTGAATAGCAGGATGTAGAAACCAGGCTCCTGGGGCACCTTGTGTTAGTCTAATAAAAATGGCAGGGTCTACAGAAGCCAGAAATACTTTACTTTTAAAAGAGGTCCCAGCACCCATATGGAATATCCTGCAGAGGGAGGGGAAACCACAAAGCTCTTTTTACCTACGTATTTTCCTTTTCTGAAAAAATCCCATTAAAATCCAGTCTCCTCCCTTTAAAGGTCTTACAGTAATCTTTGGATAATTATATTAAATCTATGACAAGATCAGGAAATTGTTACGATAATCCAATGGGTTTGGGGTTAGCGGGGACTCACCAATGTTTTGGTTATTCAAGAACCCAAGGCAAATGTGGTTGGAGCTTTTTAACCCAATCTCCTCAAGGCCTGAAAGACAATCCAAGAACTTTAGAGCTAAAGAGTCTCCACCTCTCCTACACATCCACTCTACATCTTCCTACCCTACTTCTTTCAAATAATACTCTAAGCAGTGCTGTCACTAAAGCAAGATGTCTCCCCTCGTTGGTAGCCCAGTCAACACTAGAACCAAATTCTCCTGACTTTTAGACTAGTGCTGACTCCACTGCTCTGGTCCAATTCAAAGGCAACACATACTATGATGGATGGCTGAACTTGGAGGGAGGCTTCACATAACATGTCTCACATGACTTGTGTACATCACCAATGTCTTAACTCAAGAACAATTGTCTTCTCTCTTGGTCTAAAATGGTTTCTCTTAACTCCTCTATTTTGCATGTATTTTACATATTTTAAAGAAGAAACGAAAACACCACAAACCACCCCCTACTCACTTTTCTATATGGAAATACTCTTCTAAGGAAAAAAAATCTAGGAAAAAATGTTTGAAATAAGGAAAATAGGAAGGAAACCTAATTTTAATCAAAGATGGCTTCAACCACAGATAGGAGATATTATTACTGAACAATAACTATAGCCAAACTCAGTTTAACAGTTTTCAGAAAACTTGCATAGCTCCAGGCTATACATGAAATACCGCCCCCCCCTTTTTTTTAAATGCTTGAAAATAAGGACTTGGAGGCTTGGTAGCTATGTGGGGGAAATCTCAGTTTTGCTACTCACTGTCCAGCATTGGCTGTGGTCTCCATGGCATACCAGGAAATGAAGACGATTTCAGTCTAGATGGGAATGGAAGGAAGCAGGAGGAGGAAAGGAGGTGGCATGTACTTCTAAAGCTGTCAGCACCTCCGGGTGCCTTCTGGGGAAAGGGGGCCCTTCGCAGCCTTATTTGCTGCAAACAGCTCAGGAGGACCAGTGGGCCTGGGCAGAGCAGGGTGGCCTTCAGCCTCCTTCCACCTCGAGTCCAGGCTCAGGCAGAGCCTTGCGTGGCCCCACTGGGAGCACGAGCACTAGGAGCAGCAGTAGCAGGGAGGCCAATAAGCTAAGCGCTCAGGGAGACGAAGATCTACCTCCTCACTGGCTCCAGAAATAGAAAGGAATGGAGGAAGAAATCATGAGCAGGGAGGGAGTGCCTGTTGGTGCAGGTCGATGCCCAGGGGCAACTGCCTGGCATTCGGCCACACACCCCCCTCTGTGTGAGTAGACATGTGACTCCTTTCTCTTACTCCTGTCCCCTTCGTGCCTGCCAAGGATATCCGTGGCACTGCTAAGCCTTAGGAGGTCTCAGCACTAGAGTTTATTAACCCGTCTCTCTCTGTACCTCTCCTTCCTGCTTCTCTTCTCTCTTTGTGAATTCCTTGCTCCAAGGTAATTTAAAAAGTCAGTGAGATACAGTAGCTGAACTTGAAGGCAGGCTCCACTTCATATATTGGCGAGTCAAATTCTTCTGGAGAAATGAAGGTGTGGTCACAAGAGTGTAGCCCACAGACCTCCAATGACAGGGAAGCCTGACCACGGGCCCCAGCTGCTGCACTCTGAAGTCCACCATCTCATCCATTCAGGGGCCATGCACGGAGGGATACCAAGGGAGGCCTGCTCCTGGGAGACGTGGGAATCCCCTGACAGATGACGAATTTGGCTTCAGAACTCCCTGAGGTCTTGCCGTGCCTTCCTCAGACCACACTGCAGTCTAAGAACCTTTCTCAACCTTCCTTCCTTCCCTCTCTCCTGCACTCAGGGGCAGACCTGCCCTGCAGTCTTACAGGTATCCCAGCCTTTCCCAGATGTCTCCCATTTTCTCCCACAGGCATTTACTACTATCTCAGTATTTGTTCTCAGAGAACAAAGACTAACACAAAAAGTGAGAAGGTGAGGAAGGAAAGATATAGGAAAGTCATCTTTATCTGCTTCCTTTTCGATTCTCATAAGAAGTTTCCTAGTTGATATGGGGAAAAAGTCCTTTCCTCCATTTAGGGAAAGAACTTCTTCATATTGCTTTAGATTATTAAAATTGCTCTCTACCTTAAAGATGAATACTGAAGCTCAGTTAACTTATTTCCCTCCAAGGCCACCGAGTCCAGTGGTAAATAAAATCCAACGCTTCTGTCTCTATCCCCGTGATCTCTTTGCTACTACAAAAGATGAAATCAAAGTCATTCACTCCCACTGCCAGGAAGTGCTTTGCTTTCAAGAGAGGAAGGGTTTACAGGGCTTGCTATGTTGGCTTTTGTATGACCACGAACAAGGTAATTTGCACATCCTTGATACAGGATCTTCTCTTTCCTTTATCTGCTGAGTGCATATGTCAAGTCCTTCATGGAAATTCACAGCCATTTTGCCATTCCAAGGGTCCTGGCAAGCAATGTTACGTGGGAACTGGTTTAGAGGTAGGTCTGCCTGGAACAGTGCCAGCAACAGAAAACAAGACTTGGGAATAATTATCACAGTAGTCCTGCGCCTTTTGGAAGCTGGGAATGGATATGGCATCTTTGAAGCCCTTCCTGAGGAACTCAAAAGTAGAGGAGCAATCTGTACTGACATTTTTTTTTCCTATCCCTACTGAAAATTATCAGTAGGCACATCACAGAGTCTACAAGTTTCACCATTATTCACATACCTAACAATGGTAACTTCTTTAAAAAAAATTGAATAATAAAAATTTAAAAGACTTCCAAAGACCATATAAACTCAGCTTGAAAAGTTCTCCATGCTTCTAGACAGAATGGGATTAGAGTGAAAATAAAGCTATCTCCCACTTTCAGGTACAACCTGTGGATATAGGAAAATGCATTTCAAAAGCGAAGCACTAATAAATCCTTGCACAACACAAGCAATTCCTAACAGACCTGTTTTAAAAGTAGCAGAAAACAAAGAAGGCCAAGAAACACAACATGGTGGAAAGAAGACTAAGTTTAGGGTTTAGAGTCACACCCTGGCTCTGTCAGTAACTACCTGGGTAGCCTAGGGACAGTCACTGGACCTCTCTTATCCTCGGTTGCCATGTCTAATCAATTAGGGGATCAGACCGGATCATTTCTTAAGGGCCTTCTCCTAAATTCTGGCTGTATAATTCTGAGTGCCTGCTTTGCTTACCTAGTTAGATCCGAGTTCTGTGTTTCCATAGTAACTAATACTACTGTTTGGGCAGGAAAATAGTTTCCTTGTGCTATGATACACCCACGACAGAATACAGGTTAGAAGTTAAAGACCTTGGTTAATTAATTAGACAGTTCCCATAGAGTAGCTTGTATCTATAGGAGTCTGAAGAGATTACTACACACACACAGCAAGAGAGTAGTGGAAAGAACCTGCTTGGGATTTAAGCAAGACAGACCTTGTTCGAACCTTGACAAACATGGGCGGGATTTGAGATCTTGGGCAAGTTGCTCAATCTTCTTTTGCAAAACGAGGATAAGAATGGAATCTACCTATCGGACGGCTGTGAGGATTTAATAAGAGTACAGTGCACCAAACAAGGCCTGGAAAACAGCAGGTACACAATGTCAGTGTTAGCTATTATCACTAGCTGTTCTCGTTATCATCTTCATGTGTAATTACTGACATCAGTTTGCTTCACTTTCCTCCCAAAATAAAATAACATTTAGGAGAAGACATGGTCCCTGACCCCTAAGGGCTCACAACCCATGAGGGAAAGAGATAAATAACTATAATGTAATCTTTTAAGACCTGCAATAGACCTATGTGTGCATATAGTGCCAAAAAATAATTTTGCTGGGAAGGGTCTATATCTAACACCCCTATATAACCCACACAGTTCCTTGGACATGGTAGACAAACAATGAATATCTGTTAATGAGAACTATGGAGCCTTTCTAGAATGCTGCCTTAGGGCATCCCAACAAAGTTACTGGTTTATAAGAGAAACCACATGAAACTGAGGCATTTTGGGTCCTTTATTGGAAAAATCCTTGGATGAAGTTCAAGACTCATCTTTCTTATTCAGGATTCCACTCCCTAGCAAATGACGCTAGAGTATGATTCCAATATTATAATAAATAATCATGTATTTCTATATACACAGAAAAGATCATTACTTGGGCCTAGCTGGGAGTTGAAGAAAACATACTGATTGAGAGACAAAGTACAGCTAACTATCTTAGTAACTGGGTTCACACCACAAATTCAACCAAGATTCATAAGGAATTTGAGATTCATTATCTGCTGGCATCAGTTCAAGATTACAGCATTTTTAGATACTTCTTAAATATAACCAAAAAGATGTGTTTTACATCTCAATGGGAGATGATTATAATGTATTTGGCAAGTGCCTACACGAGTATAATGCACCTGAAGGTAAGAGTCACCTGAATAAATCCTACAGATGATGCTATAGAAATTAGCAATTTCTACTGAAGCCTTCCTATGTTTGGGAAAGGCTCTCATCCTCGTATTTTTTTGTTTTTCTTAAACTGGCAAATTGGCAGGAGAAAAAAGAGGGAGGAGAATGTGATAAAAGTAGAAAACTAGACTGACTTCATTTGATCCAATTGCTAAGTATTTACATCTTCATGATTTGATGACATTATCACACACACAAATAACGTCCACTCATCCAACTAGCCGACGGCCACAGCTATTGAAAACTTGCTACACGTGTCAGGTGTCCAGGTAAGTGCTGGGCTTAGGAAGATACAGGGACACCCTGTAAACACACTTCTCTGCTTGGCCAGGAAGCACACCACCGTTCACCAGTTGTAGACAAACTAGGAGAGAAAGGAGGCCGGGTGGCTGCTTCAGGAGGTGCTGGATCTCAGAGGGGCCCCTCCTGCCCTAGAGCTGGAAAACTTAAAGCAATCACCCAATCCAACCCCTCACTTCATAGTTGAAACTCAGGCAAAATAACTCGTTCAGAGATACAGCCACAAAGGGTAGAGCTAGGACTGGAACCAGGTCTTCTTATCTCAGCCGAGGGTTCCTTCCAACCTGTCACACTGACCCAGTGTGACATGCTGTTTGCTGGAGGAGAGGACTATTCGACATTCCTACCACCTAGTACAGCACAGGCGCCGACTAATCAACCAGTAGGGAATGTCAGGCTGTATATGGTACCACTGCCTTGTGGCTGTTTCTACCCCTACAGCGACCTGGCAAGAGCTGTAGTTCTTAATCGTGATGTCCCTCATTGAAATCTGCTCCATTTCCTTGTGGAAATTGTACATTTACATGATGACGTGTCTACTCTCACCCCCTCGCAATTCTTTAAGCAGAGAGAAAGAGAAAGCAAGTGTGTGAGTGTGGTGGTGGCACTCAAATACCAGAGGACTGTCACATGGGAACGAGACAACAAAGAGGCTGATTGCTGTTAATGTGCATTCATCTGTCAGAGGCAGTGTAAAATGAACCCAGTGATTAAAGGCATTATCCAAATCACAGCCACCATCCTGAAACGGACACCAAGCGTGGGAGGGAGAAATAAGACGGGAGGGTCCCCTTTCCCAGGCCTGGCATCAGAAGAATCAGATCTGAGAAAGACCTGCCAAGTCACCTCTTTTCTGGGCCAGCGAGAGGGTGAACCCACACTGGAGATTACCAAGGATGGAGTTTCAAAGTGAGTCATCAGGTCCCACGTACTCCCTCGGAAGACACTATACGAGCTTAGCTTTCATGTATCCAGGGCAAGGGGGATGGCTTCTCGCCCAGGTGACACCTCAGCACACTGCTGTCCTACGTGTCATGTCATCTAACCACAGTTGTCCCACATGCAGAATGGGGACAGCACCACATATGGCACACGACACCGGGAGGAGACAGGGGTGGGGAATAAGATTGTCCCCTCAGAGCAAAACTATGAAGCTGCCCCATAATGGATGACATCAGAGCTATATTAAGTCACTCAAAGGGGACAGAATAGACCCTAGTACAGTGGGCCTTGAAATGTAACCTAATTGAAAGTGAACAAAATTCACGTCAGTCAGAAGAGGCCATGCACTGAGGTAGCGGGGAGATTCTAGGAGTGTCAGCTGTGGGAACACAGGTGCGAGAGTCACAGAGGCACACCCTGGCATGGGCTGTCAACTAGACTCCAGGAGCAGCATCTGCCCAATGAGGCCATTAGAAACATCAGCAGATCCGCTCACTGTGGAGCCCGAGGCCAGCAAACATTCCTGTCATACCATCAGCTGACCGGCTCCACTTCTGCTCTCCCCCAGCAACCTCGAATGATCTGCCTTCACGTCCCTTGCCTCCAATGGAAAGACAATGTACTTGTCGGCTACCATATCTGGTCTGGGAGAGACTGTTCTATGTCTCAGAGCAAATTAGGACATTCTTGGTCTAGACATTAGCCTCTTTTGAGCTTTTCCAGTGTGAGTTAGCATCCTAAGTTTCATGCTTTGAAAGTGACGAGTCTGAGCTTCTGACTCTGAAACAGCTCAGCCCTTGGCAAGGACATGGGCAGTTCACTGAAGAAATCATGTGTGTGGCTATGTTCCCCAGGTGACAGGGTGCCATGACACCGACCAACACAAATGTCCACATAGACTGATCACGGGACGAGTGATAACGGGTGTGAATGTACCTTACAGTCTGGAAAATGCCCACAAATGGCAGTTACATTGTCGGCTGGAACATGAGCGCACTAAGCCACCAGTTCCCCTGGCAGGCAGGTCTGAGTAAAGCAAACTGACACAAGGGACAAAAGCCAAGCTAGGATTCAGCCTGGCCCCCAAGTCATGAGCTTGGGCTGCACTGGCCCATTCTTTCCTCTGAGGACATCTCCTGCTCACATTCGCACTGTTGTCACCCATAGTTTCTTTAACCTCAGCTTGCTTTGTCACCTGTCCTGCTCAGCAACTCCCAGGAAGACAACACTCTGACCACCGTGCACATGTGTGTGAGAGGGGGAAGGGGAGGAGGCAAAAAAAGACAACATAGGGTAACAAGGTGGGGACCATGGTCCCCACAATGGAGGCCTATAAAGTCGAAGATATTTAATAAGCTATTATAAATTTCCTACACTTCTGAATTTTGAAGGAGTTGGTTTTTTATAAACAGTATATCCACTTTTTTCCTACATACATCCAACCTCATAGCCATAAAACACTTTCTAGAACCACCCCTAAAGACATTTAGGGAACGTGAGAGAACAAGTTTTGGTTTAACATATGAGAGACCTTTGGAACTGTCCAGAGCTATCCAGAGGTAAGATGGGCTGCCTCAGAAGTAGTAAATTTCCCATCACTGGAGGTATCTGTCCAGTCACACATTGGACAATCTCTTTTGTGAAGATGTTACAGAGAAGATTTTAGTCCTTGGATTGATAAGACAACTACCCTTTAAGATCCCTCCCAACCACATGATTCTCCAAATTTATGTCGCCCATTACAGTGGATTTTTGTCTTTGCCTTCCATAACCTCCACACTCTCCCCCTCAACCCCAGACTCAAGGTTGGCCTTGACTCCATTTGAATTAAGAGCAACTTAGATGGGAAGCTCGAGAGGTCTTTATAGTATCACACTATGGTGCTACTATCAATAAATGTGAAACAAAGGCATTACAAATAAAGGCATCAGCAGAGTTAAGAAGCAGGAAGGAAAAAAAAAGATGACTCTCCTGACATATCCTCCATCAGCCAAGCTCTTTTCCCTTTTTTTTTTTTTTTTTATGAAAACACACATTGCCCACCGACCCCCAACACAAATCTAACGTTATTCTGCCACAACACACATAGCTAATCCAAAACAGACAAGGCTTAAACATATGCTCACTTGCTAGTCTCACCCCAACTCGGAGGAGTGCCCACAGAATGGATCAATACCATCCTCCCCTTCCTTCCACCTTGGCCACGCCCCACCCTTGCTACACACTGAACAGCAGCAGTGGCTGGGTCTTGAGGGTCTATTTAAATACAAGCTGTAACAGGAGGACACAAGGACGCACGAGGTGGGGGGAATGTGTGGCACCTGGGGTGGGACTAAGGGCTGCTCCAGCAATCAGGGGACAACTACTGAGGGAGCCTCCTCTCTCTCCCTGACCACACTGAACACTCTTACTTATGATCACTTACACTGAACATATTCCCTAAGAGCAGGACTCAGAAGTAAAGGTATGACAATGAGAAGGTGGTTTGAAGACAGGGATGATGGGAGGTGACCCCTGTCACCTGGGGCACCAGGACTGATCAAGCCAACTGGGCCACTGACCCTGCCTCATTCTCTGCTCCACTGCAGCCTCTCAACGCTGTTCCTGGTCAGGGATCCTGTCTAGACAGGGGACTAGAAGGAAAAGGCATCCCACACTGACTCTCCCAGCTCCCCTCTTTACCTCTGTTTCTGGTTCAGAGCCACTTACCTTCTTCTTCTTCTTCAGAATCACTTTCACACCATCCACTGAAACCATAATGCTCACTTTCTTCTTCTTGATGTTCTTGGCTTTAAATTCATACTGCAAGGGAGAAGAGAACAAAGAAGTGCAATCCGATTAGACGAGTGCATCTGCACAGCCCCAGCTAGCCCGTGGCCCGGAAAAGAGGACCACAGACGGGTGGGGAGCTGGTGCAGCTCCTGGGGACAGGGAGCACCTCCAGGGATGTAAACGCAGATGGATGTCTGCAGACAGGGCTCAAGCAATCTCTGGGTTAGAAAACAGACTCTGAACATTTAATTCCACCTCTCAGCCATCAGATAGGGACACAGGAATGGATCTCATCCATTTTAACAAGACGAAAACATAGCCTGCTTTGAAAATCTCATCAAAAAATCAGAACGGTGGCTTGAATCTGTCATCCCAGCACTTTGGAAGACCAAGGAGGGAGGACTGCTTGAGGCCAAGAGTTTGAGGCCAGCCTGGCCAACATAGTGAGACTTCATCTCTATAAAAAATTTTTAAAAATTAGCCAAGCATGGTAATGCACACCTGTAGTCCCAACTATTCAGAAGGCTGAGGCAGGAGGATCCCTTGAGCTTAGGAGTTCAATGTTGCAGTGAGCTATGATTGTGCCACTGCACTCCAGCCCGGGCAACAGAGTAAGACCCTGTATCTTAAAAAAGTCATAACCTTCCCTCAATAACTCATTCTACCATTTAAGGACTTACACTGTCAGGCAAGTGAAGTCTCTAATCAAATGCTTCCAAAATTCCATTTCATCCATGAAGATTAAGAAGAGCTGGTATTGTTCTTTGCATTAACGGTTTTTTTTTTTTTTTACATATTAAAAGATAATTATGAATTCTAAGTTATTCTCTATAAGTTCAATTCCCAAATTCCTTTATCTGTGAATCAGTCTACAAATCTACCCAGGCCCTATTAGCCTGAAGATTTGGTGGCTAGAGGATATCCTAGGGAAGATATGACCAATGATAGTTATAAGAGAAGACAATGCCTCACAACCCCTGTCTTTTCAACTTTTATTTGCAGTCCTGACAGGGCTATTCCAACCACAGCCCTCCACTGCTGATTGATACTGGCCTCATCCTCAATCCCAGATCCGTTACACTTTTTCATCCATAGACATTTCTTATGCTGTGTAGCTGTTCATAACTGGTGGTACAATTCTACATTTTCCTAAATGAACTTCATTTTGAGTACATCTCCAGTTTATTAAAACCATTTCATCTGGTCCACATCTTACTATCACCACGTAGCAAACTTAACTAGTGAGCTCTCTAATCAAACATCTGGGCTACAGACTAAAAAATAAGACCCAGAGCCAACCCACAGTCCCCTTTCTCTGAGACCTTTATACTGAAGACCTTCTACCATGTTAGCACCCAAGCCTCGTAACAGGCACCCAGCTCCTTGACCATGCATCTTCAACCTCCTTCTATAGTTAGGGTGTTGATAGGAATGAGCCTAATCCATCCTAACGAGATAAAAACATAGCCTATTTTGAAAATCTCATCAGAAATTCAGAACTTTCACTTGGCCGTGCCTTTTAATCCTCTGATGTTAAGAACCCAACTCAGAGCTTCCTACTGTCAAAGTCTATCCCTTCCACTAAAATCTCATTGATCTTATCTGTTGTACAGAGTTAGTGTTGATGCTCCTTGGCTGTCTGTTTCTTATAGACAAGGATACGACCTCACTAACTGAGGTAAAATATCTTTCTGTATGTATGTCAGGGCAGACTTTGGCTGATCGCTGATTTGAGTCTCCAGGTAAAGGCGACCTACATCACTCACCAGCCTGACAGCCACTCCTCCCTCCTCCACTCTGCCCTGTCAACAGCTCTCCTTGTTACCAAGGGGGCCTGGAAGAAGAGAAATCAAAGCAGCAAACAGGAGACAGAAGAAAACTCTGCTTCAGCACGGGAACCCAAAGCCAATTAAGAGTGAAGAGTAAAGGGGAAAGAGAGGGGGACATCTGACAGGATGGGGAGGAGAAGAGCTCTTTGCACTGGAGTCTGGCTTGGGACAGGACCTCAGCCACGTAACAAATTCCTCTCCAGGTCAGCAACCACAGACGGTGAAGGCTAGAGTTGGTCTGATTGGCACACGCTTGGGACATGGCTCCAATTCACAGCATGTCGCCCTGACTGCAGCATTCTGCTCAACGCAGTGCTGGATGAACTAAAATGACCTCTGGGTGGGAGAACCGCATGGGAATCTGCAAGTTGCTGACTTTGGCCTTGTGCCTGCTGGGAGGGGTGGACCAGCTACACTTCCTGACCACACCTGCATTTACCTCCACTCACTGGGGCTTTAATAAACACAACCTTCCAGCTGTCCCTCCCTTCTGAACAAGTCACTGAAACCAGGGCCGCTCCTGCCAGCCAAAGGAGTAGAGTGTGTTTTGATGAGCTCAGGTGGAAGTTAAGAGCATAAAAGAGTCCCAGAGACACCCAGAGAAGAACAAAACCTACCCTACACAGGCCGATCCTCGACTGTTTTATTGTCTTTGTTCTCTTCTAACATGCCACACTTTCGCATGCTCCATGTACTTCTTTTTTCTAGCAACAAAATCAAGGCAGAAATATCAAGCACCTAGCTCTGCAAGGCACCTATGTCATTCTCCCCAACCCTAGTTTTAGAGAATATGCTGCCTGCTATGCCATAACATTAAATGCCTTATATTTCTGGAAGACTCTTGTAGTTTCCCTATCTTTCTGTCTTGTTTGGTCTACCTCCCAGTTGGTTTCACTCTCCCTGGGGCCTTTATTTAATCAAGATCCCTCACCCAAGCTTGGCAAGAGGCGCCCACCCAGGTCCTTGCTTATGTATCTGAAAGCGTGAGTATTTCTACAGTTAGTGTTTTGACAAGCTTGGCCATGCCTTTTAATACCTTCATCTTGAAAACTCAAAAATGTAACTAAACTTTCTCTTTGGAACTGGAAAACAGCCTTTAATTCGATCACCACGCACATACTCCCAGATGGCTCTCTCAGGGTCTGCAGGCACAGTGACTGCATGGAAAAGCATGACCAAACGATTTCTCCCAGAACCTCAACGACGGTGACAACACAGGTGTTCCTTACAAAAGCTGGCAGAATGCTCTGGAATGCTTCAAAATGGAGAGGAACCAGAGAGGAAGGAAATAGACCTCCAGGTCCCAATGCAGCTGCCAGTCCTGCCTGAGTGCTGTTTGTCAGGGCGCTTTGATTAGACACACTTTGTATCTGTTCCACCTGCCTCCTGGTCAGATGTCCCATACCCTTTGCAACCAAGAATTGGGATTAAATTGCAGGTCTGTTGGAAACTATGGAAATGAAATCAGGTGTCTGAAGATACTTAAGTACTTATTATCATCAAGCCATTTGTTTATATGGCAAGTATGCTTCTCTTGGATGACATGCTATTGTGCTCAATGGGGGGAGAGAAAATGAATTTGGACAGAGGGGAGATAGTGGAGTGACCATGAGAACAAAGAGGAGAAGGGGCTCACAGGGACAAGTCCTCCTTTGTCCCAGGCTGTGCTGTTCCAAAGTGGAGTGCTGCTTGGGCAGGTGGGCTCAGAAGGAAGCATCTGTTCTGCAGGACAGGAACCCAATCTGCTCAGGCTTTGCCAAGGGCTAAAGAACAAACAGGACTGCTGGTGCCACCGTCTGTGGCTCAGGCCAGCCTCGCACAAAGCCTGTGCCAGCCCTGTAGTGTCTGCCAACAGGCCTGGCCCTTCCCTCAACATAGCCAGGCTGAGCTGATACATTTGCTTTGCTAGCCAGAGCCCTACCAGCAAGGACAAATTAAGCCCTACAGGTCTTGACCTTTTAGGGCACAAAACAATGCAAGTCCTGGAACACCAACTGCAGACTGGAAAGACCAGGGGAAAGTGTTTGGTGTTCATAAACAGAGTCTTGAGACCTTGTTTTGCAATTGTGGCCCCAGAACTTAGTGTGCTGTGCCAATCAGTGAGGACCAGGAAGGGGAAGCTGGGCAGTGGACCCAACAGGAGCTAGGAGTAAACACTCAACAAGGAACGTAAGAACATGGGCTAGAAGTTGTATTGCTGCTGACAGATTAGCAGCCTAGTTTCTCATCACCTCCTCACACTGCAGTGCTTCCTTTTTCCTGAGTCTCCAAACTACCTCCTGAACCCATGTGTCTCAGTCCCAGGCACTGGGCGACTGAGAAAGAGAAGCAGGAGGTCTGCAACAGTGGACTGGGTGAAACAGCTGAGATGGGCATCTAATGAAGGGACCAGCCCAGCCCTAGGCTTGAGGCTGTGATGCAGAAACAGAAGGAATGGAATTACTTTCTTAGGGATGGGGGTGGGGAGTGGGGGGCTATCAGATGTTCCCCACACACATTTAACAGTCTATTTTCACAACAATGAGTAGTTCCCTGAAGAATCCCTAGATGTTTGATAGATGTTTTGATTTTTAATCAAAATATGTGTGTGTGTATGTGTGTGTGTGTGTATATATATATATATATATATATTTTTTTTTTTTTTTTTTTTAACAAGATCCTTGGTTCCTTAGTCACCTTGGCCAGCAATAATTTGGCTAGTCATACATTTTCTCATGCTTCAGAGGAAGCAGGACTCCTCATTTTTTTTTTTGACTTCTCATTCTTAACTATAAAATTAATTTTGCCCAGCTCATTCCACTGTCCCTGCAATGCTTACAGATGTGAGCCAAGACCTGCTTGGGAGTGAAGGCACTCAGAGGTGACTTCACCAGGAGGAGAGAGAGGATTCAGTCTGCAAAGGCAAATCATGATGCCCAGGCTCTGCACATCCTCAGCTTATATTCAACTGTGTTCACTGCCTTTCTAGAAGGAGCCTTGCAGCTTTGCTTCCTGCAAATAATCACAGGAAATTTAAAAGTGAACTCTGACAGTGCCAGTGGGCATTTTAATCATATTCTGCCTATAGTCTTGGTTTCATGAGTGTGAGCACATCTCTACAAAGCTGTAAGCACCTCAACCAAAGGTACTACCTTATAAAGGGTTTGCAGGAAGTCCTTTTGCCCTTATTTGAGAGTTTAATAACTTAGGTAGTAAGATACAGAATCTGACTGCACCCACGTTCAGTAGCAGCATGACACACAATAGGCGAAAGGTGGAAGCAACACAGATGTCCATTAAGAGAAGAATGAATTCACAAAACATGGTATGCACATATAATAGGTATTATTCAGTCTTAAAAAGGAAGGAAATTCTGACACATGCTACAACATGGATGAACCTTGAAGACATTATGCTAAGCGAAATAAGCCAGTCACAAAAGGGAAAATATTTTATAAGTCCACCTAAATGAAGTCCCAAGAGTTGTCAGATTCAGAGAGTCAGATAGTAGTATGGTGGTTGCCAGGAGCTGAGAGGCAGGAGTAATGAAAAGTTACTATTTAATGGGTACAGAGTTTCAATTTTGCAAGATGAAAAAGTTCTGGAGGTGAATGGTAGTGATGGCTGTACAATGTGAATGTACTTAGTGCCACAGAACTGTACACGCAAACATGGTTAAAACGGTAAATGTTATATATATTTTGCAACAATAAAAGTTACAAAATCTGAAAACACTGCATAAATAACATTTCTTCTCATAGCAAATCCACTTTAACTCTGCTTGCAAAAGGATATTTCTGTAACTCTCCCGCATGCAAGTTAAACACGCCATACTTTTCCATAGCTCCATGTAATTGCATTTGCTATTCCCTGTGCCTAGAATGCCCTCCCTACACTATCTGCCTGGTGAGCTCCTGCTTATTCTGGAAATATTTCTCAGACTTCTTTTCCTAGAGAAGCCTCTATCCAAGTCAACTTCCCCTTCCCATAGCCTCCTATGGAGTTTCCCATCGACTTGGTTACTACAGCAATATACAAGCCTCTATCATCGCTTTGCCCATTGCAAAGTGATGATAGAGGCTTGCATATTAATAACTTAGGTAGTAAGATACAAAATCTGAGTACACCCATGTTCATAGCAGTATTATTCACATCAGCCAAAAGGTGGAAGCAACCCAAGTGTTCATCAACAGATGAATGGATTCACAAAATGTGGTATACACATACAATGGAATCCAGTCCGGATTGATTGGTTGATAATTTATTTACCCAGTAGGATATGCCCTCTTTGAGAGCAAGAAATGCGACTTACACATATTTCTACACAAGAAAATAGCAGTGGGATATATGAAGGTGAAAAATGAATGTCAAATAAAGTAATGAACACAGTTGACAATGGTTATCCACAGAGCCCAAGATGATGCTATACACGAGGGTGAAATAAGCCCTCCAGAAATTAATTAACAACTTAAGTTATTAAAACCTTGATTTCCATTCCATGGTACATCTGATCTTCGTTAAATGGTCCATACCCTACAACACAGTGCTGAGAACTTTTTTTTCTTTTGAGACAGAGTCTTGTTCTGTTGCTCTGGCTAGAGTGTCATGGCCTCAGCCTAGCTCACAGCAACCTCAAACTCCTGGGCTCAAGCAGTCCTCCTGCCTCAGCCTCCCAAGTAGCTGGGACTACAGACATGTGCCACCACGCCCGGCTAATTTTTTCTATATATATTTTTAGTTATCCAGCTAATTTCTTTCTATTTTTAGTAGAGACAGGTCTCGCTCTTGTTCAGGCTGGTCTCGAACTCCTGACCTCGAGGGATCCTCCTGCCTTGGCCTCCCAGAGGGGTAGGATTACAGGCGTGAGCCACCGCGCCCAGCCACTGAGAACTTTTTCTACACTTGATGCATACTCCTTTAAATAAAACAAGGTAGAGCTGCCATTATCAGTCAAGGCCATTTGCAATCATTTACAGCACAGAGTAATGGATGGGAGGATGGTCATATAGAGGAACTTTGGTTCTCTGGGCTTCTCACCTTTCTTAAGTCCCAGATCCTGTGCCCATGGAACTAGAATCTGGAGGACAAGGTGCCCAGGAGCTATGACAGTCTCTGATGCTGATGTGTAGGCTCAGTGACTTGTACTGTTCATTTATATGAAATTTCAAAAATGCCAGCAAGACCAAGACCAAAGTTGGTACTGAATTCAAATTCTAGAATATCTATAAGGACCCTTGGAGACACTGTATAGATAAATTTATTTCCCATCTATCTACCTCAGTCAAGAAGCATAACTTATTTTAGCCACATATTATTGCAAATTGTATATAAATAAAATCTCTATAATCTGCAAAACATTCAAAAGGTACCAGAGAAGCTACTTTTTAAAGGAAATTCATTGTCATTGAATCATAAAGTATAGAATTGAAATATCACCCAAGTCTGTAGACCAAAGGGATGTAAAACTCAAGTTCTACATTCCATTTGGAATACCTGATAAAAAGGCAGAATATGCCAGACTCGCACCTTAGAAATGTTCATTGAGCAGATCTGGAGTAAAGCCAAATGTCAGCATTTTTTATTTTTAATGTGATAATATAGATGACACTGTTCAGAAATACTACTCTGGGCTATGGTTGCATGTTAGAAGGGTTATCACACATCAAGAATTGGCAGAGACTAAATTCATGAGTCTTGATCATATATGCACTAGTGTTTAAGTGTAGCTATTATTGTAACAAAATACGGATCCTTAATGAAAGTGCCACTGCCATTTGCTGTTGTCCATTTTCTATATCAAAAGCCACTAAAATCAAAACTATTATATTGGGAGGGAATATTGCTGGGTGGTAGGTATCAGGTGTCCATGCATTATGTTTCATACATTTTGTATGTCTGAAATACTTAAAAAAAATTTTAGAGGAATCCTTCTGTTTGAAACGTTTGGGATCATAAATGTGGACCAAGCTTTTCATCTCAGAGATGGTGAAAGACTTTTCCCCAGGTTCATCAGCGGAAAACCCGTGCCTGGAACTCATATCTCCTGACTCTTGGCTCTGTGCTCTTTACGTTGCTCAATATTTGTGTCTTTTTCATTGGTTCAGAATCATGACCCCAGGAAATAAAATCCATCCATTCCCCCATTCATTCAATACGTGTTTAACAAGCACTTGCATAGGCACTCATCCCTATCTTATAACAGGAAGCAAGGAGAGGAGTAAGAACTTATTGGAAATTAGCCACATAGGATGAGGAACATCCCCAGGCTTCTCCATGGAAAGCCTGCAATCTCTCCCCCACCCCCAAATTCTTTCCTACACTAATCACACTGGCTGCCCTCATTTCTTTTGTTGCTTCCTACCCCGTTCCACACCCAGGGATACATAATCAATAACCTGGGAAAAATACAAAATACCAACGAGGTCAGAAAAACATAGTAAAGGAGTCTTCTGAACATGAGGAGGGCTTCGAGGTAGGAAATATTCCAGTTCACTGCTGTTTGGAACATGGAGAAGATGGGCGAGAGGTTCCTCAAAACAGATGTTGTGTAGGAGGGAGGCCCTTCCTCAGAGTCAGGAGACCGGCATGATGGCAGAGGGCAAATTAAACGGGCTTTCTCGCATGGACGACAGCAGCAGCCTCAAGCGCAGGCAATTTTGGGCTGTGTACTCAGGGGAGTCCCTGAGTGGCAGCTGCTCCCCGCAGAGGGGAGATGAGACTGGCCCTGGAATACAGCCATCACTTGTTTCTGACTGGGAGCATGTTGACAGGTCACGGGGAGCTGAACAACAACCCAAATGATTAAGGGGCCAGAAGGGTGATTTATGAAGCCAGAGGAGTACCACTACTAATAATAACCTACGGCTCCCAGTTGCTTTTCCTCTCTCTCTCACAGCGCATTAAAACCAAGATTTAAAACCTTTTTCTTCTCTTTAAGTAATAACAGAGGCAGAGTTGGATGAGAAGCTAAAAATATAATAAAATAATCCTGACTCTAGTCAGTTATATCTTCCTCTTCTAATATCTAGCCCAGACTCCTCTCTAAATGGTTAATATATCACGCCAGTAGAAAGACAAGAGACATCAAAAGAATGTTCCTAGCATAAAGAAAAGATAAATATTTAAGGTGATGGATATCCCAATTACCCTATTTCATCTTTACACATTACATGAATGTATCAAATTATCACGTGTACCCTGAAAATATGTATATCTATTATACACTGATAATAAATTCAATTTTTAAAATTGTCTTCCAGAGGCCGGGGTGGGGGAAAGTTACAATACACTTCATAGTATGATGATTCATATCTACACACACATACATAAAAAAGGAATAAAAGTTTTTCAGTATTTAGGAGAGTCATGAATCAAGGATTTAGGGTTTTCTTCCTCAGACCCAAAAACGGTCACAAGACAAATGGTGAATCTTTCTGTCTTTCTAAGGCTCAATTTATTTCTCTTGGAAAGAAGGCAATTATGTTTTATAACCTCCAAGGACCTCTCACTATCTACCAAACACATCCCACACTCACCTTGTGAAGCTGAATGAAACAATTCACAAAGAAGTCCTCAAAGAAGCCACATTGAACAGCAATGCTGTTTTACAGCAAGCATTTGCATTTTTAGCTGTGTGGCCTTGAGCAAGACACCTAACCTCTCTGGGTACCATTCTTCCCTTCTGTGAAGTGAGGGCATTAGGCTTATTATATCTGAGAGCCTTCCCAGCACTAAACGTGACTCAACATAATACAAACTTTCAGGGCCCTTTCCGGAAGAGTTACCTGAGCAGGCACACTCGAGAGGGTGGAGAAATATACAGCGACAAAGAAATGAAGGAGCTGGTGAGGGCGGGTCGATCTCAGATGTAAGGGAAGGGGATAGAAGAGAGAAAGGATGCAAACAGGGGAGGGTTCTGAAATGGAAAAGAAATTGCTAGAGTTTTGCATAGAAAGTAGGACGGTATTCATAAACAAAGGTTTTAAAAAGAGTGAAAAATAGATGGGCAAATGTTGAACATAATCTTGGCACCAGCACTGAGGACTGAGGAAGGAGAGACGCTGGAAACAAGAAATCAAGAAAGACTAGAAACATGTTTCAAGCACTGGGCTATAAGAATAAAGAAAATGTCTAGATGAAATTACTGTGTAGACTGAGAAGTAGGATAAGGAAATGGCCCCTAAATTCCTTGCCTGAAAAGCAGCAATGCTTTCAACAATGACAGCACGGTTGAGCACAAAGGATGTGTTATAGATTGAAAAATTCTATCTTGCACCAGAGAATTGGGGAATACAAGTTAGAAGGGAATTTAGAGGTCATGTAGCCATTCATGTGGGACTCCTTCTCCTAGTCTTTCCCAAGTCCTTTTAACCATTGACTCTTCCCCTCTAGGGGTAGGGTGGGCTTAGACCTATCAGCACCATGAACAAGAGATAAGAGTAAATTTGGAAAACCTGTGCTTGCAATCATCCATCGGGACAATAAAAGTTCCAGATTTAAGGGTGGGAAGAAGAGAAACCACAGTAGGCAGAACCGATGGCCCCAATGCATATTCATGGTATAATGGAAAGTATGATGAAGAAGGTAATTCTTGAGAGACACTGAAGAAGCTATTTGAGGAGGAGGATGACAATAATAAAATCAGAATTGAAAGGCTCTCAGAAGTCTCAGTGTTGTCTCTGTCAGGCCATCATTCAGCCTCTGACAGAATACTGGCAGCTGTCTCTGAAAAGCAGTTTCTTACAATGAAACTGAAATCTACTCCCAGAAACATCCACTAATATGATTCTCTAAAGCAGCGGTTCTCAATCTTCAAGGTCCATATGAATCACCTGGGAACCTTGTTAAATTACAGATTCTGCGGGCCGAGGGTTCTTCATTTCTAACATGGTCTCAGATGATGCTGACACTACTGATCCATGGACCACACATTGAGTAGCAAGGTTCTAGAGCTGGAGTACAAAAGTTCAAAAAGGTATGTGGATATGTTAGCTGTTTGAACAAATGATTGCTAAGGTTTTCTTCAGTGCTAACATTCAATGATTCCTACTAATTTGTATAAGTCAATATTCTGAGCAACATAAAAATTGGGACAAGGTGTTTCTCAGGAACAACCACTTTAACATGGCCAAAAATCAAACTCTGATATACAAATGATAAAACTCTAACATATAACTCTAATACTTAAATGATAAAAATACAGTATCTAGAACACAAGTTCTCAGAAAGGAGGGAAATCTTTCAAAGCATAATAATTACCTACTGTCAGTAGGTGGCAATATTTCCTCGGGGCCTAAGGGATTGTGAAGTGGAACAATGGTTCTCAGTCGGGCTGTACACACTGGAACCACCTGGACAAGTTTAAAAAATACTCATATCTGAATCCCACTCCCAGAAATATTGATTTAATTGGTATGGAGTGCGGCCGGGACACTAGAATTTTTTTTAAAGCTCCCCAGGTGACTCTAATGTGTAGCCAAGGCTGAGGATCACTAAAGTAGAGCAAGGTGTAGCAGACCATAGAAACCAAGAGGCAAGAGGGGTCAGAGGTCAATGCTGGTCATCCCATCACTCCTAATTCCCTGTGTCTCTCTATGCCCCACTGACACTGACTGATGTACCACATGATCCCCACCAACTCATCTTCCCTCTCAGTCCATCACCACTAGGTTGCTCCAAGGCTGCACCAGATCTTACTTCCTCCAAATTCCTATGGTAGCAAATGACTTGGGTGAAAAGATGCTAGGATGCTTTATGTAGGAAAAGCACTGGTATCCTTTGTTTTCTACAGGACTTAGTTTTTACCATAGCAAAGTGCCCTGCTCCAACTCATTCCCAGTACCAGCCTTGACTTGAGGGGTCAGCAAAATTTTTTCTGTAAAAGGCAAGATGGTAAATATTTTATGTTTTGATGATCATGTGGTCTCTGTTGCGACTATGCCACTCTACCACTGTAGCAAGAAAAACAGCCATAGACAATGTGTAGATGAGTGTAGCTACGTTCCAATAAAGCTTTATTTATAAAAACAGGCAGTGGGCCAGATTTGACCCAGAAGCCAGGACTTGGCAACTCCTGCTTTACCTCATCTAAGTTCCTTCTGAATCTTCCATCTCTTTCCTGTGACAGCAGGTGCAGTTACCAAGCACAACCACTGTGACATCCACAGTGCAGAAATGAGACTACTGCTCAGAGACTGGAATGCACGGGAGGAGGCTTGGGAGGCGGATGAGATTTGAACATGGACCTAAGCAGAGTAAAGGGACATTTCAGAAATGAGGGTGAAAACAGGGGAGGAAACCCCCACTAAGAAGAGCAAAATCACCAGATTTCTGACATGTGACCTAATGTTGGGATTCTTTTTTTTT
>NW_012138303.1:3785318-3788460 GCF_000956105.1 Propithecus coquereli
AAAAGGAACTATTGATACGAACAAAACTTGGAATTTTCTCAGACATTAAACTGAATGAAAGAAGCCAGTCTCGAACGTTTACATACTGTATGACTCCAGTCATATGACACTCTCCAAAAGACCAAACTGTAGTGATGGGACAGACCCTTAGTTGCCAAGCATTAGAGGTGGGGAGAGGGCATGACTACGAAGGGATAGTGATCAGGGAGATTTTAGGGGTGATGGAAGAATTCTAATGCCATAGCTGTGGTGGTGGATACATGAATCTATACAAAGACTTAAATTCATACAATTACACCCCCAAAAATCAATTTTCCTAAATTAATTTTAAAAATAAAGTGAAAATTAAAATCCTTTTGGCTGGATGAAACATCAAGATAGGAGATGCTTCCCAGCCTCCTCCTCCACCCTCTTCTCCTCTGGAAGCCCCCAGACCTCCAAAGTTAGTACAGACTGTGAGGAGTACTCTCCCCACCGCAGCACAAACCACACTGACGATTCTGGACTACTGCCTCCCGGGTCAAAGGCAGGGGCTTCCAGAGTTGCCCTACATTACAGAACCTCACGCTGGCTTAAGAAGATGGGGGAAGTCTTCCAGGACACAGGGTCCCCTCCGCCCTATACACAGCCAGTCCAGGCACTGGCACGATCACTGAGCTAGGGCAATGGACGCCCAACTGCTCTGCTACCAAGCCATGGTCAACTCTCTGTCTGGTAACTCAGTAGCTAGGGGAGGCAATAAGTCCATTAATGGGGGAAATATCCTATTGTCCTGGGATAGTTCCTGTAATCAGGCCTGGACATGTCTCTACAGGGCCTGGGGCTAAAGATTAAAAACTCTAACATTCCAATGGACAGAAATAATTTTTCAGCCTAGTTTCCCAGGGTAGGCATCTCACCCCAATTCCAGTTCTCCTGTCCACAGAAACACTGAACTACCTTGTTGGTTTCTTGACTTCTCTACCTCCTCACCAAATCCACACCAAGCAAAGACTCACAAACCCAGGACTCAGACAAAAAGACAAACTAAATAATGAATGCACGCCTGCACAGCCAGTAAAGGCATGGTGGCAGCAGATGGAGTCACCTAGTGATCACCCATTTGAGAGGAAGGGGAACATCTGGTGTACTCAGGTCTTCCTCACACCATCTCTATCAAACCATCTTTTCATGTTGCTGTCTCTCAGGGTTTGTTTCTCCTCCTCAGAGCATCACATGTCTGTGCTTCATCCCTGAGCTCAGTGGACACAGGAAATCTATGTGGGTGTCGACAGCCCAGCTTCAGTCAGCCATTCTTCTGGAACACGTGCTGCAGAATCGCCTTCCTGCTCTGCGCACGTCACGGAAGCCGGGAAAGAGGTTGTCACGGGCTGAATGTCTGTGCTCCCTTAAAATTCCTATGTTGATGCCCTTAGCTTCACGGAGGTGGGGACTTTGGGAGATAACCAGGTTTTTTTTAGGTCACGAAGGTGGGCCCCTTCATGATGGGATTAGTGCCCTTATATATGAATAAGAAGAACAGGATGAGGAAAGGCCAGGTGAGCCACAGCAGGAAGGTGGCCACTTGCAAACAGGAAAAGTGTCCTCACCAACCCTAGCGTGCCAGCACGCTGATCGCAGACTTCCAGCCTCCAGAACTGTGAGAAACAAATGTATGTTGTTTAAGCCACCCAGTCTATGGTATTCTTTTATAGGAGCAAGAGCTGACTAAGAGTTGTTATAGGAAATCAAGAAAGTCATCAGAATTAGAAGAAAACAGCGAGCCGGCTGGTCGTGATTACTAATCTGAGAGTTAAACTCAGGCTCTCAGAACCCTCATGTACACACACACACACACACACACACACACACACACACACAGCTGAACTGGTCTTTTCTGTTCAAGGCCACCAACTCCCCACCCCTGCCCCCGCCCCCTGACTCTTCCATAGTATTTCTGCTTCAGGAATATTAATTCTAACTCATATATTCTAGCATTTTACACAATAGCTTTCTGTAACTATCAGAGTGCTTTCATAGCGGTTCTACTATTTAACCTCAGCCAGTACTCACCACTTGGCCCTCACATCTTTCTCCTCATAAGTTATTTTGGCCACACATACCTTGCTCTTCAGTCTGAAAAAGTAAAACACTCTACCCTCTCTGGACCCCACAGTGGTATTCTAAGGGTCATCCTGCAGGGTGGGAAGAGGGACGAAGCACAAAAACCGTACCCATCACCACCATTTTAATTTTCCTGAAATACCCTATAGTAGATTCTGATCAAAAACTCTAACACTCCATTGTCTAAACAAGAAGATCAAAACTGGTGTTCAGCACTTTGTACCAACTGACGCAAGGGAGCCAGTGTTCCTTTTCCCACCAAGCTGCCCCTGAAACATACGGTTTCTCAGCCGTATTCTTCAGAGCCCTGTGTTTGGTGAAAGGGCCTCAAAGATCAGTCTAGGACTGAGGGACAACCCAGGCAGAGATGCCAACCACCCTCCGCACCTTCCTGCTTCATCCAGAAACCACAGTTCTCATTCAATATGTTGAACTCCCAGGTAATATTTTGTTTGACAAAAGAGTGGTAGCTTTAAAAAGAAAAATTGGAAAAATCACTGAGCTATATAAAATACTACGTTACCATATTTCAGTTGCACTGTGATTTATTCACTGTCTGTCCTGAAGATATTGGATTTTCCAATGTCTGCACTTCTGATGCAATTACTACCTTTAAATCCCTCACTCAGTCCCTTAATCTACCCAAAATACCCCCATAAATTTGACTTCAAATATCACTTCATAAAAACCTCCCCTGACTACCAGAAGCCCAAAGGAATTTCTTCTATACTGCTATGGCAATTAGCACCCAGGGGATTAGTTTTATAATAAGGCTATATATAATCTATCAAATGGACCTCCTACTGTTGCCTAACACTCTCAACTTGGAACATGGTTCTTTCTAATCTTCTCAACCAGAAGGTAAGTTCTTTGCAGGCAGAAGCTATATAGCTTCAGTTTTTTGTTTTTTTTTTTGTTTGTTTTTTTTTGAGGCAGAGTCTTACTCTATTGCCTGGGCTAGAGTGCCATGTGTCAGCCTAGCTCACAGCAACCTCAAACTCCTGGGCTTAAGAGATCCTTCTGCCTCAGCCTCCCAAGT
>NW_012138303.1:3790820-3797565 GCF_000956105.1 Propithecus coquereli
TGGGACTGGGGGCTGTCCATCCATATTTAAGAAGAAAGAAGTCAAAAGTTGACTAGAAATGCTGTGTGAGTGGGTGTGGCTTGTAGCCCTGAAGGCTCCAGTGATCAGCGAGCTCTGTTATAAAGTAACCGAGAGACAAACTGGCCTTCTAATTTCAGAAACCTTCACATGTCAAGGCCTGGAGATCTTTTCTCTGGGACCATTCAGTTTATCCAGAGAAAAATCTTCTTTACAATCAATATTCTAAAAACAGGGGAGGGAGCTACAGGGTCCCCCCAGTTCAATATAAAAACTCTCACTTAAGGTCTGTTTTGTCATGGCATCTCAACCCTGCCTTATGCAAAAACTGGTACCTCCATGTTTTGAGCCTTTCCAGAGTTTTCTGGCATCAGTGAACTTACTCTTCCATTAATATCCCCTTCTGCAGACCTTGAACTAAAGTTACCTCTGCTCCATTAAGTCCATCAACATACCCATGCATTGTCTTTTAAATTGTTGAAATCTCTTTATCAACTATTTCCTCTCCTGTTCTCTTTGGCCCAGTGGTTATTTCAATGGGCCTTCAGGAAAGCAGAAAGAGATAAATACAGCAAATCCACCACATTTCATGACCATTCCTTAACACTGGTGGGGCCCTCTAGGAAAACTCCAGCATAATTCTCTACATCAATCTTAGTGATGCTCCAGTGCTGACAGAAGCAGAAGCAGACTGTTCTCACTTTGAAAATTAGTTTGGATGCAGTATTACCTCAATGGGGAAGACATAGCTCTTTTATCCATCAGATAGTTTTCCACTTACACCAGGCCTACCACACATGGTTCTCTTTCTTTAGCTGTGTCAAAATTCCCAATAATTACTCATTTTATGTCATTATGATCTGGTTCTATTAGTGTGACCACTGCCACAGGCAGAGCCTGACAAGACCCATATAGACCACCTCCATTATATGATACTAATGTTACAGAAGAAAGACAAAAGCTCTTACTCACAGGACCTAGTATCATAATGCAATGAGACCATGATCTTCAGAAACTGCAAAAGGGTTTGAGTCTTCCATGAGTCTTCCTAAGAAACCACTTTATTATCGACCTAACAATCACAGAAAAGCAATCATTACTATGACCTAACATTCCATGGCTTACTATTGGAATATGTATCCTCTAGGAAGAAAAGCACAAAAGATCAGAATTGCTAGCATTTTGGTGAAATATTTTAATAACTGACAGATTCTTCTCTAAGGATTAGTTAGAAGCCCAGCATTCAGCAGCAGGCAATGCAGAACTATCCCAGAATAGAAAGAGAGACAGCCTTTGGGTCAAAGCCTTCAACGCCACCACCAAAAGGAACCATGTTTAAGACTCACTAGGGAGGAAAAGACCTAGAACCAGAAGACAAACTGACAATGAGATTAAAAAGTAATCTTCCTATACCCAGCATTAGATTGGTGGCAAACACCAGCTAATATCAGGTGTTGATATAATCAGAAAGCTTGAAAGGTATTTAAAAAGGGAATAATTTTCTTACCAGGTGATTCATGGTTATGCGCGGTCACGTCCATTTAACAAATCAAACCTTCCTGGATACTACCAAAATTCATCCAACATTCCTGTATACATCCCAACACGCTTGGTACCATTCTGTTTTGTACTTCACCGCTATTTCTCTTTTACTGTTAACTTTTCACTTGTTTATACTTTGTTTCCCCAATAAAATGGGGATCCTTGAGACCAGGGACTTATTGCCCAGTGACTAAGAACACGGTTTTGGAATCTATGCAGAGACTACTTGTAATTTCCTAGTACACACTGCTTCCCTACCTGTAGTCACAGAAACCTCATTCTTTAGCTAGCACGTATCACACCCAGAATAATGATTTCATTTGCCAGCCTCTCTTGCTTATGTAGCAAAGAGACTGAATTCTAGCCAATGGGACCTGAACAGAAGCATCCTATGGCAGCTTCTGAAAACTTTAGGAGACCATCGCATGTGCCTCCTCTCCTTAGTCCCCTCATCCATCCTGTTGCCCGGCCCCAAAGCCATGTTGGACCAAGAGGTCAAGACCACACTTAGCAGAGAAACACTACATAAGGAGCCAAGGTTTCTGATACCACTCTGGGGCAGTATTTATGTGAGAAAGAAAAACAACTATCTTATGTAAGCTTATGTTATTTTAGTTTTTTTTGTTTCTCATGACTAAACCTAATGTTAATAAATACAGAGTCACACAGATTTGGGTCCGACTCACAGCTCAGTCACCTTCTAGTTGAATGATCTCAGGCAAATCACTTGCCCCAGTTTTCTCATCTGTAAAATGAGATCAGTGTTACCTAACTGAGAGTTATGAGGATACACACAGGAAAGAATCACACAAATCCACATAAAATTGTAACTGAGGACTCTCATGATAGATCTAACCTAGTCAGGAAAGAGAGGGAAGGATTCGCCAAGGAAGTGACACGTAAAATTTAAAACACAAGTAGAAGCTAAGTGACAAAACAAAAGGAGGGAAAAACATTCCAAGCAAAGGTGACCGCATGGCCAAAGGCTGGAGGGAATATGGAGGCTATGAGAAGCTAAAAGAAGAGCAGTGTGACCCCAGGAAGGACAAGGACGGCAGCAGGAAAGGGAGAAGAGGCTGAGGAGGTAGATAGGGCCACCCTGCAGGCCTAGCATTCTCTGTAAAGAAGTGTGGCCTTTAGCTATGAGAAAAAGAAAACAGTGGACATGTTTGGGTTGGCAAGATGAAGTGGGGCATGGCTGAAGATTCTGATTTCAAAAGCTCACTCTGGTCACGGTATGAAGAACAGGTCAGGGGAGGCGGCAAGGCTGGTATAGAGGAAGGGACACCATTCAGATGCTACTGTAACAGTCCAGTAGGACTAGGAGGGGAGTGGACAGGGAGAGAAACAGTTGGATTCAAGACCTAGTTTAGAAGAAAAAGCAACAGGACCTGGTGCTGGACTGGAGATGGGACAGGAGGAGCGGCAAGGAGCCAAGAGGGAGGTTTCTCAGCCTTGTGCAATTGCACAAAGGTGGTGCCAATCACTGCATCAGGATAACTAGAGTGGAACCAGATTCAAGGAGGACGATCAAGATGACGATTCTGAGATCTCTTTGAGAAATCCAAGAGGAGATGTCAAGCAGGCAGGGAGTACAGAATTAGAATATAGAGTCAGAAAAGAGGTCTAAGCCAAAAGTACAGATTCTAGATTGTCAAAGTATAGTTGCAAATATACATGAGACTGCCTAGGAGAGGGGAGAACAGACAGAAAAGAAGAGAGAATGCCGATATTTATAAACTGTAATAGGAGGATTCCTCTTTCTGTGAAACCATAGGAAAACGCCATTTTGTAAACAAAACAGTTGACTACCTGTGCTATGGTTTGAATGTGTCCCTCAGAAATTCACGTGTTCGAAACGTAATCCCCAGCGCAACAATGCTGGGAAATGTGGCCCAATGGGAAGAGCTTAGGTCTCATTAATGGATTAATGCCACTATAAAAAGGGATCACAGGAGTGGGTTCACTTTTTTGCTCTCTTGCCCTTCTGCCTTCTGCGATGTGAGGATGCTGCAAGAAGGCCCTCACTAGATGCCAGCACCTTGATCGTGGCCTTCTCAGCCTCCACAACTAAGAAAATAAATTTCTGTTCTTTATAAATTACCCAGTCTCAGGTATTCTGTCACAGCAACACAAAATAAACTAAGACAACTTGAAATTTCTGTACTGTTCAATCTAATAGAAGGGATGGCTAGAGAGAGTAAAGTTAGAAGGTGTGATGTAAACTAACAGTCAAAAAAATTAAAGAAGCATGATAATCAATTGCAACAAATGTTCCTGAGAAGCCAAGGAGGAGGACTGAAAAACACTAGTTACTGGCAGAATGATGGGTAGGAAGCCAGGTTAAGATGAGAAGGGTGAGAAAATGGAAAATGAAAAAAAAGAACCACAAGTAAGCAATTCTTTTGAAGATCAAACAAGATAAGATACTTAAAGAGATGAGAAGAGTGCCTGGCTTATTTAAAGGGCTCACTAAATGGGTTCAATGGTTAAATTTTTTTATGTTACTATTAAGGTAGCTTTAAAACTCCCAAAGCACTTTAAACAATGATTTGCACCTAGCTGGTACTCAATAAATATTTTGGACGTGATAATAACTGTTAAAGAGCAACAAAGGGATGCTTAAAGCATTTTACATAATTTGCAATTAAAAGTAGCTATAAATTCTTGGTGAACCAGATGCCCTATTTTCCCTTCATAAAAATATAATTTAATCTAAATATGGTTCTGTGTTCTTCATTTCCTCATGCTGTGAATTAACAAAACCTTCCCATTAAAATGTCATTAGGTTACCACCATGATGAAGTTACTGCCCTCAAAAAAAAAAAAAAAAAAAAAAAATTAAGATCAAATGAGGTCATTTGGGTAGGCTCTAAGCCACATGGTAGTGTCCTCATAACCTAAACATCTATACCCCCATAATATGCTGAAATAAAAGAAAAAGAAAAAAAAAATAAAACACACATAAGAAAAAAAAAAAAAAAAAAAAAAAAAAACCTGGCCTAAAAGGGAAGCGAGTTATGGGACACAGCTCATTGTTGTGAGATTTAACAACGAAATCTATGAGAACCTCCTGCACCTGAGAACAAAGCTGATCTTAGGATCAGGATCTCCTCTTTGCTGTGTTCAGTGAAAGAATGAGGGCTTCTGGAATCACACAGAAAATACTCTGGCCACTAGTTTGGTGTCCCTCTAGTAGCTTATGTTTATAGTATGTGAGACTTCTCTTATCCACAAGTGAAATTTTAGTTTGAAGGAGCAAATACTCAGCCAACATGCAATATAGAAAGGAAAGAGGACCTCAAGGAACCAAAACAGGTGTCACCAGTCCCTGAAGGGGATGGACTTCTACTTCCCTCAAACAAAAATCAACCCAGGGAAATTTGCACGTTTTCCTTTCCCTAGGATGCTCTTTGCCCATCTGCTACTTTCTCTATCAGGCAAGTCCCCCCTTAATCCCCCACCACCACTGCCCCAAACACAGACACATGTTTTCCTTCTGTAAGTCTGGAATCAACGTGAATCCCATTCTGGATCCCCCCACATAAGATAGCTGCCCTTCCTCATCTCTTATAACCTTTTGTTCACATTCAATTTCAACACCTAATATAATAGGTTGGATTGCAATCATCTGTTTCCCTGTCTTACCCCAGCTCAGTCTCCCAAATGGACTATGTCCATAACAAAGCTGAGAACGGGGGACACACTGTGTCTTATTTCTTCTTCCCCGCCCCTGAGCATCCAAAAGTTTTTCCAATAAGAGTAGGACCCAGAGTTAGTTTTTGGAGCCACAGCTGAACGTCCTGCCCCCAGACCAGACAGACATAGGGTTTGCTGTGGCCATGCAGGACCCTGGGGCCTCATAGAAATGCCAGCGCACTCTCGGCTCCTGCAAGGACCACAGAGCACTGCCAGTGCCACAGTCATTGGGGGAGTCCAGGGCCAGCTGGTTGAAGGTTGGGATTTTGCCCGCTGTCTCGAGGATGCAGCTGCGCTCAGGCACAGCGCACACACCTGCATCTGCGAGCCCTGCATTAAGGTCCCCACGGCCACAGCCATTTTGTTTTCCCGGCCAGGAAACTCCATCTTCTGGATGGTCTGGGAAAGGAAGAGAGGTAGCCGATTGGCACAACTCATAAACAACCTCTTCAGCACAACTTGGTTGAAGATGGAGTTGGTTCTTCTGGCCAAAAACCTGTGCAGCTTGACCAACAGCCTTAGGAAGGAACCTGTCAGTCCTTGCGGTGGATGTCCACTCCCATGAGGGCGCCTCCTGCTCGGCCAGGTCCGGAAAGATGTATCTTATCTCATTCTGAACATCTGACATATAACTGATAACAACTTTTTGTTGGACAGATGGTATTATAGTTCTAACAAATTTAGTCATCTGATTTACTGCAGCAAATTAGGAAAGGAGAAAAGTATTAATTTCCTATTTCTACCATAAAATATCATCACAAACTTAGTGGCTTACAATAACACAAGTTTATTTAAAGTTCTAGAGGTCAGAAGTCTACGTGAGTCTGCAGGGATGTGTTCCTTCTGGAGGCTCTAGGGGAGAATCCATTTCCTCGGCCTCTCCAGCTTCTAGAGGCTGCCTGCATTCCTTGGCTCCTGGCCCCTTCCTGCATCAAAGCCAGCAGCACCACATCTTCAAATCTGCCTCAGTCATCACGTCACCTTCTCCCCTTCTGACCCTACTGCCTCGCTCTTATAAGGACCCCTGTGATTAAATTGGGCCCAGCTGGATAATCCGGGGTAGTCTCCCATCTCAAGATTCTTAACCACATCTGCAAAATCCCTGCTGCCATGGAAGGTAAGTAACATCTGATGCATTTTGTTTAAGAAAGAGGGCATGACAGGTCATGAAATATTTCAATTAAACCATTATTAATTTTGAAAGATAGGACTGATACTTAGAAGGGAAAGCTTGGGTTACTTGGAAATTTTACTTAAATGGAAAACCTCATTCTCTGATTCCAGACAAACGAGATTTACTCTGTTCATCACTGCCAAGTATATCTGAATTCATGTCTCTCCAAATAAATGTTAACCCTCAAAATGGTCATCTTGGGAATGTAATAAATTCCAATAAAATCATTGCTTGAAACTTTGAGGAAATCTCCTTTTAAGAAAGTATTTTAATCACTCCTGTAATCCTATCACTCTGGGAGGCCGAGGCGGG
>NW_012138303.1:3798400-3844763 GCF_000956105.1 Propithecus coquereli
TTCAAGTTCCCACCCTACAGATCTGGGAATCCGGATGATTTAAAGTCAAACTGTGAAGCAGGGATGTATTTCACAATCACATACACATGGTTTCACAAACACATACTCACTCCATTTGGGCTATGCAGAATCACTAAACAAACCTGCTCCCCTCCCAGTCCTATATATTTCAAGTTTCTGACAACAGACCCCCATTAGCAACTTCATAGGTAAAGCTGGGCTCGATCACTGGCCTTGATATATGGCACTCTTGGTGGTCACTAAAGCCTCATTCATACCCATGACATCATTGCTTCCATAGAAACATCACTACATTCTCAGAAGGGGAGAAACTGGATTTTGTCTTCTGAAAGAAGACAAAACCCAAACAACTGAATTGGAATAAGTAAACTGTTAGCTAATGTGCTTTTTTGAGGGTGTCTTAGTTTCTTGGGAAAAAAACACAAAGTATACTTTTTTTTAAATTACAAATAAATGAGGAATAAATGCAACTAGGAAATATAACTGCAACATTTCTCTCTGTAATATAATTCACTCTACTTTGTGTAAGCCAGATTTAAGAAGTTTAACTCTTCTTAAAATAAGACCTGCAGCTCCACAACACATATGGTAATGTTTTAATGGCTTTTTAAGACATTTAAATCTCTTTTAATGCTTTGTGACTTTGTGTGTTTACATGCTGGGAAGTTAACACAATTGAAAGTACATTTTAATGATTCTTTTTAGCAGTTCAACTAAGAAAAATAACCTCATATGCAGTTAAATTCCACAAGAAAAATATAAGAACCAAATCACAATCATGTAAACACTGAATAATGGAACTGTATTTATGAAACTCCACACATAGAATGGCAAACTATTATATAAAATTTGAACATTTTCAAAAGCAATCACAAAAATGAAAAATTCATGAAGAAAATCAGACACTTGCAACATCCTGAGACTGTCTGTATAAACATAGGAGTCTGTATTGTTAGAAATAGACTGTTGTGCTTATAGCACGTTCTCTCGAGTGCATATAATTAATAGTCTGATTTACAACTCCAGAAACATCTTAGGAATGCCTTTCTGGATGTGGGATAGTCTTTCAAAAGACTGAAAATGTTGCTCGAATCAGTCACCCAAAAGCAATCTAACTCAGAAAAGATGAGAGGACAATCCGAGTGTAGTGGCAGAGAGAGACCACGTGTGTACAAACATGCAAACTCTATGTCCCAGATGACGAGAACCATAACAAAACCACCTTATCAGAGGTCCCAGGTTGTTTTTTCTAGCCCATCTCAGCAATGGTAAGGCTGCCGAACCTTACTACGAAGTTTACAAGCCGAGGGAAAAGGTGCTGTACTGGTCAGACTTCCCAGGTTTATACACAAAACCAACCACCGCTGGTCCCAATGGAACCAACCAATCATCATCCCACACACACTATAACCCCCATAACATACCCTGCCCACCCTGAGATTATTCCTTTGTTTCTTACTTTATATCAAATCCACCAGGTTTATAAAAGCACTTAAATCCCAGTATTTAATGATTATAAATCCTAAAAAGACCCCTTTACTTATCCCAGTGGTAGACTGGTTTGTGAGCATCCTCCCTGAGAATTCACATGTCAGAAACGGCGTAAAGAAATAAAGAGGACCCAAAATGAACGCCAACACCTGTCAGAACATCACCCAATCCCGCAGCAGGTCAGACAGGCATTATTGTCAGAGTATTTCCACTGTACGCTGTAAGAGCTTGGCCTGTGGGGAGAAGGAAACATCTAGAGTGGGGAGCTGAGCCAGGGGAGATAAGACACATGGGACCACAAAAGACCACTTATGTGTCAACGTGGGATACAAACCAAGGTAGAAGAGGAGAACTGAGAGAAGTAGTGGTAGATTCCGTGGAAGAAAAAGATTCCATATAAGATCGGTGGTGGGAGCTGCACCTACGCCTCCCAGCCCATTTGGGCTGTTCTTGTGTCAGTTCTCTGCCCAGCCACCACCACCCCATGTCCCATTCATATTCGTGGTGTGGGACAGAGGGGTAAGGAGTCACTGTTTACAGGCAGGGCATACAAAAAAATTATTAAGACGTGGTTCCTGCTCTCATGGGACTCACAGACAAGGGAGAAAAGACAGATGTCAAATAATGATAATTCCACGTTACACACACCGCGACAAAGTGGAAGGTTGACTGGGGGTTTGCCAGCCAGACATGGCAGGAGGGAAACATGAGGGCGGAGGGGAGACTGGGCACAGAGGACTGTGCAGAAGGCTCTAGATATCTACAGAGGGTTAAGGAAATACAAGGAGGCCCCTGCATTTAAAGGAAATGAACACAGGTGAATGGTTAGAAATAAGGCTCAAAATTTAGCCAGGGGACAATGTATGGCCAATTTTTAAAATCAAAGTAAGACAATAAATCTGGTACACTTGATCAATGGAATTGCTCAAAGGGGGAAATGTCCTCTCCAAAATCTGGATAAAAAAGAAACATCTATAACCAGTAGAGAAAATCCAAAGACATAAATGGCTAAGTCCAGTCCAGTGACCCTGGGTTACACTCCCAGTGTTCCATGGGGTCACAGAGATGGCCACCCAGGCCTCCAGACACTCCACATGGAACAATGGCCACCTCCCCTTTTCTCTCCACTACCACGACAGATGACGAGCCTTTGACAGTATTCACTTTTGTGCCAGATTTGAGCCTGGCTTATTTTCTTCTCATTAGCTACTTCTAGCAGCACTTCTTAGAAAAATCACATACAGATGTGAATAGGAGATGCCCACTGGCTTCTGCCATCCTCCCAGTGCACCAACTCCCTGGCCTTTGGCAAGCTATAGCCAGAGCTCCCTTTCCAAACACTCCTCCAACCAGAAGGTTCTGCTGCACTTGTCACGGTATAAGGCCCAAATGTGGCTGGCTGTGCAACAAGCTAAGTTTCTATTATCTTGGACACCCACTTGGCCCTTCTGTGCTTTTATCTCCCCTCCAGCATGGCCCTCTCAACTCTAACACCTTAGCCCTCTTGCCAATTCTTGGGAAAGGTCTGACCAAGTCAGTTTCACCTAGGAATAACTGGAGCAAGAAGAAAATGCCCTGTGAGTGGTTGGTGCTTAGGAAGTATTAAATGGCTGAAGGGTCCAAAATCATTAAAAAGAAGTGATTCTTAATGAGGGGCAGGCACTATCACTCCAGGTATCTGGTTTGAGATAACAGGGTCAAAAAGAATCAAAGTCCTTGGCATTTTAAGACTCAGACCCTAATACTTCATGGTATGTGACTTTCGCAACATCAACCACTCTGTTCGTAAGGGACAGGAGGACTTTGTAACTTCATGGAGAAAGCCACACATTTGCGTGTTCATACGCATGCATGCATTTATATGTGTACGTGCACATTTGTGTGTGTCTGTGAGACGAAGAACAACAAATCACATGCATTTGTGTGTGTGTCTAAAGGAGGAGGAAGGAAAGCGAAGAAGCCGAGGAAGGGGAAGCAAATGCGGCCAAGTCAGATGAGCGATGCTGGCATTCAAGGACGGTTAATTTACACAGGCAAATCAAAAGGAAACAGTAAATTAAAGTGTCCACAACCAGTGCAGGCGTTGGCCAATAACTGAAAATCCCAAGGACTCACAAGGACTTAGAATATTATAAAGACCTTTAGGAAGGAGAATGAAATCCATTACAAGATTAAGTTCAGCCCATTAGTCAAAGCAAGCAAAACAGCTGCAGAAATGTTTACCAACACATCAGGTGACAGAAGAGCAAAATAATCACTCAGACTTCTGCCTGCATGCCAGACATACTCTCATGGGCTGGACCATGGATATCGTTGGCACTGTTTGTCTCCTGTCTCCTTATCTCTATGCCAATTTACCCCGTTCTTATTTACCTTATTCCTTATGTCTGGGCTAGCTTGCTCATGTAGAAAATCATCACTGGCATAGTCTTTTTTTCCCCAACGTTTCTTTTGTATGTGAGACTAGATTCTGTCAGTGAGTTCACCATGCTACAGAGACCTTTCTCCAAAGGATCCATTTGATCCTGCTCATTCCAGGGCCGCTGATTACAGCTCTCACCTTGGCTGGGACTCCTGCCCTGATCAGCACCTCGACAGCAGTGGAAGGTCAAGAGAGAGGAAATAAGAGAAAGTGGATAGTCCAGAGCAATTCATTACCTATTCTGTAAACAAACAAACAAACAACTTCATCAGCAAATAACCCTCATATCTGAAATCCCTCCTCTGGGCCAGCCTCCTAGGTCTCTTGGCATGAAACAGTAAAAGGAGCCATAGGAGAAGAGCAAACTGGAGAAAAGTCTAGGATACTGACTTCGGTTTGGCCAGGGCCAGCTAGAACGGGCAAGCGTAGAAAAGATGCAGATACCAGCTTTCTGATTAAGATCTGTTGTAATTAAAAGCTCCCAGATCGGGGGAAGAGGGGAAGTGATCAATCTATAATACAAACTCCGGGAGCCACCTCAAAATAAAATGCTCCTCAAGGTTATCTTTGAGCCCTTCCAAGGACTTTTGAACAGCCTGACAGATGCTAATTAACCCTCCTGATTCCACAGCCCCAAGGGAGATGTAAATGTGTTTAACTGACTACATTCTATTACTATTCCTGGAGCTCTAACAGCTCTTTAAAGGGCCTTTTGAAGAAAAGCATTTGATAGCATCATGGAGTGTCCAAACTGAAATGGTCCACAAAGAGTCTCTTTAGAGAGGAAGCAGGAATAATGGAAAGAATACGGGTTTAAAAAAGACCTGGATCAGGCCAGGTGTGGTGGCTTATGCCTGTAATCCTAGCACTCTGAGAAGCCAAGGCTGGCGAATTGCTTGAGCTCAGGAGTTCGAGACCAGCCTGAGCAAGAGCGAGACCCCGTCTCTACTAAAAAAAAAAAAATAGAAAGAAATTAGCTGGACAACTAAAAATATATATAGAAAAAATTAGCCAGGCATGGTGGTGCATACCTGTAGTCCCAGCTACTCGGGAGGCTGAGGCAGAAGGATTGCTTGAGCCCAGGATTTTGAGGTTGCTGTGAGCTGGGCTGACGCCATGGCACTCTAGCCTGGGCAAGAGAGTGAGACTCTGTCTCCAAAAAAAAAAAAAAAAAAAAAAAACTTGGATCCAAATCCCAGATCAGGGATCTACCAGCTGTGTGAGCCCCAGGAAGTTACTTAAACCTCTGAGCTTCAGTCTCTCTATATCTGCAAAAGGAAGATACCACCACCCACACCACATTGTATTGGTAAAATGCCCTCCCATATTCACACTTTATAGAGATCTATATACAGTTAGAGTATAATCTGTAATATACTAAAAACTATGGTATGCTATAAGTACTGTAGTAGTTTATAATTTAGAACATACTATCCTCACATCCCTTCTCCTTTGTACTCACTCACCAGTACCATCCTCTCATGACATGCCAGCCACTATAGAAAACACACCTAAGTAGATTCTCAAGGCCTCAAATTCCTTACCCTAAAATGACCAACATGCTCGCCATCAAGGTGGTGGTAGAGCCAGCTGACCAGCTCTGCCTCTGAAGTCCAAATTTCTCCTGCTGCATCATTGTCTAACAGGCCCACATATTTGCCCTTCAAAACCATCGGCCTCTCCTGGGGGGTCAGCCACACAGGGCAGTAGTAGCATTCATGTTCACCAATTCACTCCTGATGACTCATGTCAGTCCCAACCAGAAGCATACTCCGAAGCTGCTCCTGGTCACCAGAAATCCCAGCTCTGTGGCCTGTGTTCTAGAACAAACTATAGTCCGCAATACAAGAATAAGGCCTCCTCATTACTAAATGCACATTTAATGGGGACGTAGACAATCCATAGGTATTTACCAAGAACCTACAGTGGGCGAGACTCAGGGTAAGATGCTGAGAATAAGGAACTAATTTCATTTTTAAAAAATTTAGAGACAATGGCACAAATGTTTCATCCTTCATCAGAAGCTCCTATAAGAAAATGGTTCTCAATGTACATTTTACACATGGGAAAATCAAGTTACCTAAAACCCACAGAGCTTCAGAATCCAGGAAACCTAGCTTTCCTTTTCCTCTTCGACCACTGAGTAGCCTCTGTAGGAGCTGACACTATCTCCCCAGGGTAGTAATCATCCTTTTCTTGTTACAGGATATGCCTGCTTACTTTCTGGATTGATGCACTAAAAGAGATAAATCTTCAATTACACTGCTCACCTGTGTCAGCAAAAACATTTACAAAAGAAAAAACAGTAGCTCAGAAAATAAAAATCAACAGGTATTTGAAAGAAAAGAAATTCACAAGACCAGTCTATTCATGATGGGAAAACTGCAACTTTCTCACATGATCACTATATATCCACAAAGGTGGTGATCTCGCCTCAGATCTCAGCATCACAAAAGTCGGGGATGACACTGCTACACCTGGAGGATCCAGCATTATGGGAAATGTTTAATGATTCACTCATGTGGCTGACCAGAACTAGACATGGTAATCTTGTTAATTTAGGTCTTCGAAGGGTACAAGGTGAGTTTTTCTTCTTTTTTAAAAATGATTTCTCTCTCACAATTCACACTGGTAACAGAGCAAAGTATCAGTTGTCTTCCACATCTGTAACTGCCCTCAGCTTCACCCAGGAGAAACAGACTTTGTTAATCTGAAAGTTCAATTAGTAAATATTTGGGGGACTGTCTTAGTCCATCCTGTGCTGCTATAACAGAATATCACAGATTAATTTATAATGAACAGAAACGGATTTTCTCACAGTTCTGGTGGCTGGGAACCCTACATCAAGGTGCTGGCATCTGCAAAGGGCCTGTTTGCCACGTCATCCACGGCAGAAGGCAGAGGGGTAAAGAGAGGGCGAGAGAGAGAGAGAAAGAGGAGCCAAACTCATCCTTTTATAACGAACCCACAACCTTGACAATGGCATTGATCCATTCATGAGGGCAAAGCCTTCATGTCCTAATCACCTCTTAAAGGTCCCGCCTCTTAATACTGTTACAATGACAATTAAATTTCAACATGAGTTTTGGAAGAGACAAACCATAGCAGGGACCAATTAGGCACCAGGCATGTGCTAAGTGCTACAGCACAGCCCTGTCCCACAGAACTTTCTGGAATAATCGAAATGTTCTCTATCTGTGCTATCCAATACTATGGTTACTAGACACGTGGTTATTGAGCACTTGAAATGTGGCAAGTGCAACCAAGGAACCAAATTTTTTATTTTATTATAATTGAAACAAATTGTCACACGTGGCTAATGGCCATTATATTGAATACCCAGCTATAGGGGATGCCAAGATATAAGAAGACATGGTCCATGCACACAGGACCTCCATGTTCTGTTGGGAGGAACAGGGCAAGGACTAACTCATGAAAGGCTAACCTGTAACTACAAAGTAGTAGGTAAAGCTGGTAGGTGAATGCGTGGGGAGCAAGGACTGTGGGAATTTGAAGAACGCAGGGAAGATGCTTCAGACACAGCAGGAGCTGAGGGCTGAGGAGAGCAGAACTATGCAGGCCGGAGATGGCACAGCGCCATGTTGCTTTCCTCAGACTCCATTCATTCACACCGCTCCTCAGCCACACATGATAGTTGAGTTAATGCTAATGAACTTACAGACAAATAGGTCATTTTGGTAGTAGTCTCACGACACCACCAAAAAAAACCCCACCAAGAAAGAGGGACAGGTAACACCCAAAGTCTCTTCTTCCCCTGGCAGTGCGACAGGTAGGGCAGTCCCAGCGCGGCTGTCGCAGGATGTGCCTTCAGCAGTAAGTGATCCTGAGAGGAAGGGAGCAGGCAGAGCTCCAAGATGTTTGGGAAGCTGAGGCAGGAAACCAGAAGACACACTCGCTTTTGGGTTACAAAAGCTCAAGGTCTTTGGCTGACCGCAAAGAGATGAGAGGGAGGAAGAACTCAAGTTATAGGCAGAAGGGATAGTCTCAATACCCTTCACGTGCCAGGACAACTAGCCACATTTAAACTCTTGTTTAAAAAAAAAATGTAACGAGTAGGCAGAAGCCTAAATACAGACATCCTCTGCACCGCCACAGGGCTGTGCACACTGAGGCTAGCTCAGCTGTGACACAGGGGTGGTACCATCGCACCCAGCTCCGCCGCACCCTGCCCAGCTCCCTCACTCCCAGTGACTGCGGAGGGCTTCCCCCCGCCTCTAGGGGAGGCAACACAACTTTGTCCTTTCACAATGAAGAGGTAACCACAGGGAACCAGCAGGGCCCCAGGTATGAATGAAATCGATCTTCATGGTACAAGCTGCTGCTGCTTTGCTCCTAAACGTAAGCTAAAACCGTACCTTAAGGCCTATACTCCACCAGTGATACTCTTTTTTAACCTATCTCTATCCTTTTGGGGAAGGAAGAAGGACTTCAAAACGTTTAGCCTCTTAGAATCCTGTATTCAAAGGTCAACATTCCTAGGAGGGCTAACTTCAATGATCGGTGAACACCTTTGGATGAGTATGTCCCTATAAACAAAAAATTTCTGGAATTATCCCCCTGGGCAACTGGGCAATTGGTCTAGTCCTGGAAGCTTGAGCAGAACCCCTCTAAGGGGCAACATAAACACGGAAAGGGGAATTGGCTACCTGGTCTAAGACTGACTCTACATTATGCCCTGAGAGTTAGCACGGGGGAACAGGCAGGGCACAGGATTTGACTGTACAAGACCTGGGTTCACATCCCAGGACAGTCACTTCCCAGAGTCTTCACTTCCTCATCCGCAGAAGGCCCTGTTGTCAGCTACTCAAACTCATCACTTCTTCAGGGAGAATGTTCCAAATGGGTGAAATCCCCCTATCGTGCCCACTAATACCATGCCCTCTCTCCTTTAGAGAAGATCTCAGTTGAATGTTTACAGTCATGCATAATTATCTTACTAGCATTTGTTTTTTTATTTGTAAACTTCATCAGGGCAGAGACCATGTCTATTTTTTTTCTCACTATTGTATCCCAAATTCCAATACACTATGCAGCACATGGTAGGTTTCAAATTAACATGTGTTAAACCATCGAATAAATGATTAATTGAGCTTACGTATGTGAAAATGATCTCCAAAATATGAAGCACAATAGAAATGTTTGTGATTCTTACTTGGTGTGGATGATGACAAGAGAATTAATCCTCTTAACTGCTGGAAACCACTCTGCTTTCATTGAAGTAACAAAACCGCTGCATTTGAAGGACACCATAAGGACAGGGGCTCTTACAAGCTGCCCCACGGTGCGCTTTTTCAGGATTCTCTTCGCAACCATGCCAAAATACCCAGCTCATCTGTGTTCAGATGCAGTATTGCTTTATTCTGATCCCTAGATGATCACTGTGGGAGCCTGGTTGAGTCATATGGGCATTTTAAATAGTGAGACAACTATTGGCTAAATCTGCAGGGTATATGGGGCTGGACCAGGGACAAGGCATTCTGGCCATGGGGTAGGCTGAGAAAAGCACTCCAGGTCCCACCATCCCCCACCTTTGGTTGAATCCAACTCTATATCCAAAGTGCCGTGGGCATCAGGCACCAAAGGAAACTGCAGCGGCCAAAGCCCGGGAGAGCTTGCTCCCCCATGCTGATCCATTCAAGGGAACAAAGACCTTCAAAGCTGCACTGAGCTGGTCTGGAGATGGAAGGCCTTTATGCAGGTTTCCAAGGAGATGACTCAGATGCTGTTACCATAGAAACTGTTGCTACCATCTATTGTCCATCACCCCTTGACAGAAAGGAAGGGGGGAATGCTGTAGTTTGATGAAGAAGGAAACAAGAAGTGTTGGATTTAAGTCAAGATGAAAAAAGCATATTGAGATGGGTCCCTGAAGAATTCAATGGGGTATGTAACAAAACCTCTAATCTCCAAAGGAAACGAATTAGGGACATGAGTGTTTATGGTTTGTTGTTATTTGTGTTGGTGGAGTTGGGGTGAATAAAGTGGCATATAGAGTGACCTCCACCCATCTGTTAGGCCCTGTCAACTAAGATGTCTAGAGAAAACACTCAGATGTGAGGCTTATCAGCATGTCCAGGCCATAACCCCTGAAGTTTTAGGACCATACGGAAATTGATATAAGCTCTCTGCCCCCTCTCCTCTTCCCTGTTGAAAACTGTTTTCAGGTAACAAGAGGAGCATATTAGAAGTCCCTCTGATTTTGGCTACTACTTCATAGTACCCACTACCATTAAAGTGTTGAATTTTTAAAAAATCTAATGAGAGCACAAGTTCATGGATAAATAACACATAGAAAAGCACACAGGTAATTGGAGAAATACTGAACTTGGCATCGAGTCAGAAGACCAGAGTTTGAAGATCAGTCTCTGCACTTCTTATTTGCATGACCTTGGTCACTTCACCTGCCTGAACCTCAATTACCTCCGCTATTCCATGAGGATAGTAACTGCCAGTCTACTTCACGTGGTACAAAGCCTTGTCAAGGAATTATGCTACACTTGTCAAATGCCATGGTGTTAGTTACACCTAAAATGTCGCACCCCTAGCAAAGAAAGGCTTTGATTTTAATGACTCCAGGCAGAACCACAATAAATCCTTTTGTATCATCCAACTCTGAAAAGTAGCCGGCAGCTAACCAATTACTGTGACATTAAAATTGTGGATGACAAGATGGAGTATGTCCTCACAGCCTTCTTTCTTATCGAGGCCAGACCATGTGCAAGCCTCAAGTCTGACAATTAGAACTGTTTTCCGAAAGTAGTCTTGGGAAGTTAAATTTCCATAGGGAATGATATGCTGAAGTGGTAAGAAAGGTTGTCTGGAACGGTAGGGACAGAAAGAGGACACTGTTGGGGGGGAAACAAAAAATCATCCTGGCAAGTACATTTTCAAACCTGGTACCTGTAGAGGATGGGAGTTGTGAAAGCTCTGGAGTCTGGAACCAGAAGCAAGAGTAGAAATTATACTGCTGCTACCCCAGTCTAGAAAGTCTCTTCCATATCTTTCAGACCCTTATAAAGACAACATAAACTTTGGAACTCAGCTTATAAAATAAGCACTCACAAAGCTGCCAGGTGGGGCCTGCTGTACTCCATGTCTGCTCCAGGAAAGGTTACTCAACCTGGGGCGCTCCATGAGTCAGACAAAGGAAGCATTCAGGTGCTACCGGATGGGGCGGAGGAAAGAAAACGCGGTTCAGTTCCTCTGGTTCTGCAGAAGTTCCTTATTTATGTTTTTCTTTTAAATAACACTGCTGCACATTATTAGGCAGAAGCATCTGTCTTGAGGGATGAAATAGGAGGAATTATGAAAGAAAGAGGCAAGGAGAGAAAATGCCTTTCCAATCATAGGATGGGAGACACTGGCTAATCGTACATGCCAGGAAACAAAGAACCAGGACAACACAAAAGATGCCAGGACTTCTAGCTCTTATGTATAGGTTCTTCTTGGTAACCATCAGGATCCCAGCACCAACCCAAAACCAGACAAGGAAAAGGGGTTACTGAAGGACGGCAGCCAAGTAAGCTAATGCCATTTCTCCCAGGAAGTTGAAATTCATAGTCTGCTTTAGCTTTCAATATGATTCCCACAAAATAACTTCCAGAGTTTAAAAATCCTTGTTTCCCACAATTTTGCCCAGCCTTATGATGGATTTCACTTCTTCTCAACAACAGCGTCTCTGCTCTCTTGAGGCAAATCTCTCCAATGAGGACAAATTGGCCATGCTCATTCCTGCCCAGACCTCACCTCAACACACTCATAGCACAGGCAGAGAACTAAAATAGACCTGATGTCTCTTACAGTGTTATCTGGGCTTCTCATTTTATTTTCATTTTGTTTTTCTTTTTTCTTTTTTTTTTTTTTTTTAGAGACATGCTCTCACTCTGTCACCCAGGCTGGAGTACAGTGTCCCGATCATAATTCAAGGCAGCCCTGAACTCCTGGCCTCAAGGGATCCTCCTGTCTCTGCCTCCCAAATAGTTGGGGTTATGGGTATGAGCCACCACATCCAGCCTCGGCTTCTCATTTTAGAGTTAAAAGAACTGAGGCCAAGAGACCCAGTAAATGACTTGCCCAGGATCACAGAGACAAGTAGTAGCAGATCCCAGGACAGAACCAATTTCTCCTGATCCATTGTAGTATTATTTCTACTACATGATACTACTATCAACACATCGTCATCTTCATCCTATGTATATTAATCTTACGGTAACTAGACTAAAATCTCTTGGACAGCAAGAATTATACTTTTCCTAGTAATTCTAGACACTCAAACCCTCACAGGGAACATGAAGCTAAGACATCTAGGAGGAACACTGAAGTGTTTCCCAACCAACTCCTACCTCGCTGTTCATTAAGGATCTAGTCTGTGTGCTCTGCTGGCAGCAGCCAACGACCACTTCTACCACGACATTCATCCTTCCGTTAACGTCCCTGCACGTTTGTCTTTCTCTTCACCAGATTGTAAGATGTTTAAAGACAGGATCAAACCATGTCTTATTTCCTGTGTGTTTCTCAAAGCCCGATACATACCAGGAGCTCAAAAAAAGATTGCATAAAAGATGGATTATAAAGCAAGTCTCGATTGACCTACATACATCACAGAAATCTCAGCTACCTCTGGGGCAGGAGTGGATCAGTCCACCCTCCCTTGAAACATTTTTTTTTCTTGGTCCCCACTTTTGACTCTTTGGGAATAACTCTAGCCACAAGGGCATCTGACCTGCCATCTTTAGGAGAGGTCAATAGTAACAAATGACACCTTTACACTTTCCTCCCAAAATGTTTTAATATTGGAATAAATAAAATACTTTAAAGGAGCTAGTGGTTGGATCTAGGTGTGTTCTTTTAAGGAAAAACATAAACCTAATCCATCGTCACCTATCATTAAAACAGCCCACCTGGGACTTAGAGAAAAAGATTACCAACCCCATTGCCAAATCCTATTGCCAAAAAAGAATACTTGACTTACTTTAATATAACATTCTGACACACCCAAAAATCAAGCTAGTATTTTGGCCTAAATGGATGTTCTTAGTCTGACCCATTTCTCTACCAAACCTGATCGGTTGACAGGATTTAAAAATGTGTCATTCACAAAGCAATGTCTAAAAGGCAATTGCTGATGGACATCTGTCTGGGCTGCTTCCAGTTTTGCCTATTACAGTTAAAGCTGCAATGAACACTCACGCACAAGTCTTTGCATATGCTTCCGTAGACATATGCTCTCATTTCTCCTGGGTAAACACCGAGAAGGGGAACGGTTGGATCATATTGCAGGTATAAATTTAACATTTTAAGAAATTGCCAAACTGTTTTCCAACAGGTTGTACCATTTTGCATTCTCGCCAGCTCTGTGTTCCCTAACATCCTCATCAACACTTGATATGGTCAGTCTTATAAATTTTAGTCATCCTTACAGTTACATAGTGGCATCTCATTATGGTTTTCATTTGCATTTTCCTTCTGACTAATGAAGCTGAGCAACTGTTCGTGTACTTATTTGCCATCTCTATATCCTCCTTGGTGAAGTGTCTGTTCAAATCTTGTACCCACTTCTTAAATCAGGTTGTTTGTTACTAAATTTTTAAGAGTCCCTTATATCTTCTAATTACAAGTCCTTTAGACAGGAATGTCCAATCAATTGTGTCTCCTAAATTAAAAATGAGATATCCTGCTAGTTTCCTCATTCCCTCATTCCACCCTTCTCTCTCTCTCCTCTGCATGGCAGCACACAATCTAAGCACTCAAACACAAGAACAGGCAGTTACAGTCTTCCCACAAGCTGTCATTACCCTGTCTGGTCGCAGTCAGCTAGGAAGTGGAATGTCTTCTCCTATCCCTGTAACTCTAGTGCATGTATATTCTCACACACACCAGGAGGAGTGGAACATAAGCCTGTTTCTTCTCTGAAGATGTACTTACTTAAAGTCACTAGTTCTCAATGAGGAGCAAGTTAGCCCCCTCATAAAATCTGGCCATGTCTAGAGAAATTTTTGTTTGTCACAACTGGCTAGGGAAATAGTTGCTACTGTCATCTAGTTAGTTGATAGAGTCCAGAGATGCTGCCAAATATCCTATTAATATGATGCCCCCCACAACAAAGAATTATCTGGAAACTCTGCTTCAAATAGATTTACAGGTAATCTTTTGCATAAAGCAATATAATGTAGTGGAAATAACACTGACTTGATAGCCAGGAAACCTGCATTCTTTTCCTAGTTCTGGTATTAACTAGTTGTATAACATTGGGCAAAGTACTTAACCTCACAAAGCACCAAATTCCTCACCTGTAAAATGAGGGGCTAAGCTAAATTATCTCTAAGTTCTCCTCCAGTAGCAAAGAAATACAATCCTACAACTATTTATTCAAAACCACAGAGAACTTGGAACCATCATGAAAATGTCCACAGGTTCCATACTTAGGAAGTTGAACAAGATAGTGACAAAAGTTAGTTCAAGGGTGGCTCCCGGTACCTGCCTGGCAGAATCCTGGGATCTAGGTACTCCCCTAAATAGATCCCACAAATCTGGATCCTTCTCTGTCCTCCATTCACACTCACTAGTTCAACTTCAGGGATACAAACATGAACTCAGAAGGAAACTTGACTTTCACAGCAGAGCAGGTGAAAACACTTCTGGGCCCGATCTGCCTTGCAGATCCAGTCTCCAACTTAAAAGTGAGACCATGCCAATGATACGGTGTCTTTGAAAATCCAGACAGACTCTGATAGGAGGAAAGTCACCTCCTGGTGGGACCCTGGGACTCACCTTTGTCTAACAACAGGCCTCAGGCAACACCAACACTGAATCCTAATCAAATTTCTGCCACTCATGCCCCTTTGGGGGGAAGAAGGTCCTTCAACAATTCTTACAACAGCTGTTTTCCAGGTTAAATGAGGTTGAAAATTGCTCCTTCGGGTCCCTGCCAGAATGAGCAGACAGCTAACACCTCGGACGGCCCATGGGTAAAGTTCTTTAATTTCAAACTGACTAAAAATTAGAAACATTAATTAAGAAAGAATATTTACCTGGAACGCCCTGCCTCCTAGAAGCAATCCCAGGAGCTGCCCATAGATATTTCTGGTGGAAGCGTCATGACTTCTGTCGTAGTTGCTGGGGTAAGAAAGGGAACAAGGCCAGCCCTGGGTGAGGGGGCGAGATCTCGCTCTTCAAAGTGATGACTGGTCCTCAAGGAGACTTTTCACTCTTCCCTGTCTCTTTTCCAACAAGGTAAGGGCAACAGTTGGGACACACTATTAACCACCATCCTCTCCCCTTCCTATTTTCCTTCTGTGAAGGGAAAGAAAGGCTTCCTCTGTGCATATTCATAGGAAAGAGGGAAAGCAAAGGTGAGACTCGGAATGCAGAAAGGGAGCACCTTGGTCTCTGTGCAGAAGCCCACACCAACGGCCCCTCACCATGCCTGCCCCATTTGCTTCTCCTCCCTCAGCTAACCAGTGCTTGGTGGGCCCCAAGCTTGCTTTCTCTTCTAGCTGCAGCCCTTACTCTTCTGGCCCCCTTAATCTCCTGTCTGCTACAAAAACCACTCCACAGGCACGCCTGAAGCAAAGCCACTGCACACTTTTTGCAAATAATTTAACTAATCAGGAGGTCAGGCCTAAAGCAGAGAGCACTACTTGTTACCAGCTGAAAGACTGAGAACCGTAGGCTCCATTGGTGATGTCTTATCAGGCTCCTGCCCTGCCCTGTGAGTGGGAGGGGGGTGTCTGTGTGTATTTGGGGGGCGGTGGGGGAGGAGTGCCAGCTTAAACCCAAAGCAACACGTAAAATTAATTCCTCCTTATTAAACAATGCTCCTTTCACTTTTTCTCTTCCACTTTTGCCTTCCCCCTTGTTCCCAAAGACCAATCTGCAGTAAAAGCTGGGAGATAGCTGACAGTTTTATGCTCACTGCTGAACTGGAAGATTCAGGCAATTTCTTCTCTCATGATTTGAGTCCCATATCTCTACTGGGTCCCTTGCATTTGCTGTTCCCCTCAATTCTTGGAGGCTGACAGTTACAGTTACTATTTCTATATAACAAATTATATCTGTAATATAACCACCATTTTATAGTGCTCACACTTTTGTGGGCCAGGAATGTGGGAGAGGCTCAGCTGGGCAGTTCTTCTTTGGGGTCCTCTTGCAGTTACAGTAAGATACTGGCTAGGGCCTCAGTCATCGGAAGTTTGCACTAAGTTGGATGTCCAAGCTGGCTCACTGACATGGCTGGCAGATGATACTGGCTGTCAGCTGGGAGCTCAGCTGGAGCTGTGGCCAGAGTGTCCGCATGTGGCCTCTCCAGCACGGCTATCTCAGGCCAGCCAGACTTCTTACTTGGCAGTTAGTGTCCCTCAGAGCAAGAAATAGTTGACTGATCATTTTTTGGACCTAACCTCAGAAGTCACATACTTCCACTGCATTCTGTTGGCTACAAGCAAGTCACTAAGACCAGCCCAGAGTCAAGGATATTAGTCACAGACTCCATCTCTCAAGCAGATGAGTATCAAAGAATTTGCAGACATATTTTAAAACCCCACACTCACCTATTTTCACTGTCTTAAAATCCCCATCCACCGTGAGGTCAGGGAATGTACCTTGTCCTCTACTCTCTCAAGTCTGGCCAAGTGTCTGGCACATTGTAGATGCTCAATAGAAAAATGGTCAACGAAGGAAGGAAGGAACAAAAGACAAATGAGCTTCCAGAGTAAGGAAACTTCTAGATCTACTCTTGAGGAAAGGTTATTTACCATCCCTGAGCCTTGCTTTCTTTCACTGCTACAGTGGGGATATGACATTCAGCGTTCATGGATCCGTGGTTAGGAACGAATGAGATAATTTATGAGGAACGATTTTCACTTTCCCAGGGCTGCTGATAAAGTAAGACTAGAGATGACACCAGGCAGTGCCACGTGGCCAGTCTCTCCTTGTCCAGAGTTTCAGTGCATGCCCCCTTGCTGATGTTAACATCTGTCACCTCATCTGGAATGCCTTCCCTTCTGTCTTCTGCCCAGTCAGTCCTTGCAGACCTTTCTCCACCATGGGCTCTTCCCAGAGAGGCAGTGCGGGGACTGAGAACCTGGACTCTGCAGCCAGAGGGAAGGCTAAGCCTCTCTCCCCGACGCCGCAGTGCAGCCCTGGACAAGTTACTTAATCCTTCTCTGCCTCATTTTCATCTGTAAAACAAGGATAATAATAGTACCTGCCTCATATAGGCATGAGGATTAAATGAGTCAATATGCACTGAGCGCTCAGAAGGCTGCCTGGCCTAGAGCAAGTGTGCGGTGTAATTGGCTGCTAGCATCACTCCAGCCTTCATGGTCTCTCTCTCCTCCAAACTCCATGCTCCACCCGTAATGAACACACTTGAGATTCCCAAAAGTGCCAGGTTTTCTTGCACTTCCATGCCGCTCCATATGCAACTCCCTCTTAAAAGGATTAATCTTTTAAAGCACTCAGCTCAGTGCCTGGCACATGCTAAGCACTATCTTCAGTTTTGCAATTATGATTCTGCCTGGAACGCTCTTTCCCACCTTTCCTCTACTCCCCTTGCCTGGCTAATCCCTAATCATCTTTCAAGCCTCAAATCAGATGTTTCCTTCCAAGAAGCTTTCCCTTCTGCCTAAGCTTGGGTGTCTTTCCAATCAGGGTCACTGCTGATCCCTGTGGGCCTTTCTGTCAGTTACAAAAAGGCTCCCCTTCCTCCAGGTAGCACGTCTTGAGGAGCAGAGGATAAGTTGGACTTCAGCCGCCCCTCCCCGCTTCAGCCAAGACCCTTGAGCAGCCACACCCTGCAGAGCTGCACCACTGCCCTGCTGCCAGCACGCATTTATCACACTCCACGGCGATCATCCCTTGACTTGCCTGCATCCCTCCAGCAGACTGAACTCTACAAGGACAGGTCCGTGATCACTCCAAACAAAATCCCCAATACTTAGTATACTACCCAACACTTAATAGGTGCTCCGTAAATATGTGTTGACTACATGAATGGACCATGAAGAGAGAACCATGTGCCCTGTATCCTCCCCTTGGGCTTGTTTATATCTTTCACAGTGTCCCAGCCAATGAATAATACACTTTATTGTTACCAACATTGTGTTTTTTGTTTTGTTTGGAGTGGGGGGACCAAGAGAGAGGCTTCCAGACCCTTCAATTCAGACAGTGTAATTCAGGCTCCAGCTAACAAGTGTGCTCTGTGCTAAGGGCCCTCATCCAGGTGCTAATGGCACCTCTGCAAATGCAACCCTCTCTAGTAAACGGCAAAGAGCTATTCTAGTGCCCAGCTGAGCTTGCCCGGGCTTGGGCAGAATGTGTAAAGCCTAAAATATTTCCCTGAACAGCTCAGAAGGCACCGGATGAGGCAGCTGCTCTCAGGCACTGTCCACAGGGCCAGAGGGCAGGCATCCCAAGCCACATGCCAGGTGAGCAGGCATGCCTCATGCATACCCACTGGCCACGCAGTGCTGCAGGAAGGAGACTTGAGCCAATCACAGAAGTCAGCACGGCCCCTATATCAGTAAGCAGGCAGTAGTTGTGGCTTATTAAAAAGGACACGCAATAATGCAGTCTCACCTGGACCGTTAAAGTATGGGTTTCAATTAGTGTCTCTAGGACGGTAGGTGGGTGAGGAATGTGCCAGGGCTGTCTGGTGGCAGCAGCCGCACCAATCTAGGCACCAGGAAGTCTGGTGGGAGCTCTGGCTCCACATTACCGAAACAAGTCACCTTCCCTCTATGTGTCCCCAAGTGTCAGTTGACAGTACAGAGGACTTCCCACCTCCTGGAATTATTTTGAGGATAAAATCAGACAAACATAAGTAAAAGTTGCCTGAAAGTAAATTATTCCCTAAGTTGCCATCCTCGTCGTGTTGTATAATTCCTCTGCATTATCGCCCTGCTTCTCCTGCTGGGATCCCCTCCTGCTCCCCGTATCCTTCACAATGGCCTCTGTTGGCCCACTTGTCTTAGCTGGCAATAAGTGACTCCTCTAGATACATCCCAGGTTTCGTGGGGCAATGATTTCATCAGGAATTTTCTTGGGTCGTTATGACCCACAGCACAGCACCTGGCACACAGCAGACTCACTGAATATCTGCTTAATTGAATATAAGCATGTGTGTTTGTCTGTGTGAATGTGTGTGCATGCACATATTCACCCTTCAGTCTTCAGATGATCTGACCATTGGAACAACAAAGAAATCCCCTTGGTGACAAGGTACCAAAGACAGTGTCATAAAACATCTGATTCCATTATACTCAAAATAGGGTTCCAAAACCTTGGCTGATGTAGTCTGCTCAACTTTAGGAATATTGGACATGTTAAAATCCAGTCCAACCCACTAACTGGGGAAAAAAAGAATTTGCAACAAGAGAACACGATCTGTAGATCACAATGGTTGCTGCACAGACACCTTCCTTGGATGAGCCTCAGCAACTCACCCAGAGGCACCTGCCACATCAGCAGGGCCAAGGTGGGGCTCATATTTGATTTGGCTTCAGAAATGTTCTTACAGTAAAAGACGTCCTAGCAACACAATCATAATCAGTAAGAGTTGGTCTGTTAATCAAAGGAGATGCTAAAGCAAAGAATCATAGACAACAAGATGTGCATAATTTAAACATTTTATCGTAACATAAAACATATACGTGTATGTTTATTCACTGATATTTTGGTGTAGATTGGCAATCTTCCCTCTAGCTATAGGTCCACAGATAAATTTCCCAAAGTCTTCCTTGCATAAATAATATATTGAGTCTGATTTCTAGTTTTGCTTTCTTCCAAGTGGATTAAGAATTTAAAAACATTTGCTAAGTAATCTTGATGCAGAATCCTTCTAAGGTTTTTAGTTTCCCTCCAACTTTTTTTACAGTTATCTTCTTCATACCTAATTCATTGGCAACTTCTTTTGTAGAAACTCACTTTTATCAATTTTGTTCAAAACATTCAGCTTAGTTTTATAAACACAGCAATTGCAAGAGACTAGACGTTAAGCGCTTAGAAGGTCGCCTAGCACAAAGTACTCAATGAATGTTAGTCATCTTTCTATTAATTGATGTCATAATTAGTCAATTACAGTAACAATTTTAACTGGTGCAGGCAGGTTAGGAACTTACACAATTGGTTCTTGGTATGCAGTGAGCCCAAATGGAAGGAACAGAGCTACGGTGGCACATAAAGACAATGGTAACAGTAGCATGTAGCAGCAGTGGCTGTTAATGCCTTGCAAAAGGAATGGACATCAGCAAGTTAAATAGAGGTTGCTTAAGAGGGCTGCCTCTCTGATGAAGTCGAATCTCTTACCCTTCCCCTGTAGACTCCATCCTCAACCAGGGCCAGTGCTTGGCATAGCAGAGACTGAGACCTACGCAAAGGCACCCGGTTGAGGGGGTAAGTGGGGCTGAAACCCATCAATGCCTCCTCTCCAAGCCCCACATCCCAGCATGGGGCTGTCTCTACCCAAAGAAGAGGCACTTTTCCCTAATTTGCACATCCATTCTCCCTCCTCCTCCACCCCCACCCTGCCTCCTACCCAGTGTTCTCCTCACTTAAGCCCACGTGTTACACAGAAGACAATTAGGCAGAACTGTTGGATCAATGCACTGCAGCACACTGTAAATGACACCTTCATTAAAAACAATGGCACAGTCAAACGAAGAGCACATGAATGCCATTATTTCTGCAGGCATGGCCTGCTAGGACAGGCCACACCAGCTCAGATAGCAACTCTGTACTGAGCCTGGCTGTGCACCTGGCCCCTCCCCAAGCACTTCATGCTCTTTCATGTCACCCTCAGAGGCAGATGAGTAGATTGCAAAGGACTCACATGTCTCCCATGCCCTCTGAAAAGGACTCATATTTCTATTGAAGACCAAAAGTAACAGCAACAAAAGCAGCTTTTATTTGTAGAGTGCACTTAACTTTTTCAAAATACATAGCTAAAACTTTCCCTGCAAAGTCTCCCTTCCAGTGCCGTAGCTGATGATGTGTTAGAACGGGTGATCTGTGTCCACGTGAGTTAATAAAGGACTTGGTCGTGTTTTAATTCTTTAGACCTCATTCCCATTCTTGTCAATTGACTGTCAATTGTCTGTGTTAATTTCAGGCAGAGGTAAGAGAGTTAATCCAAAATCATATGTACGTTAAAATCTATTAATGGATTGACCAGCATCCTCTACAAACCAGGCACTGAGCTGAAAGGGAGGTGGGCAGTGGGCCTCAATGCCCACATAAATCCCTGTGCAAAACAGGGAAACAAAGGCAGAAAGTGGCCTGAGGCCTGAGAGTGAGTGAGTGACTGAGTGGCAGAGGTCTAGAAATCAAATCCAAATCTCTCGACCTCTAATCTCGAGGCTGTACTGCCTTTCCAAGTTCCAATGTTATAGTTAACTGGCTTAATAAGGGCTTTACTGGATTGAAGTCAACATTAAAAGACATTAGATTCCACCATCACCATCTTTGGTCCTTTGTCTCTAATGAGAATTTGCCCAATTAAAATTTCAACATCGGGTCTGACCTGAGGGATCTTGGCTTTCAGCCTGAAGCTCTTGAAAAGACTTGATTAACTTAGCAGTTCCTGCCACAGAGAGAGAGTCAAGAATCCTCTCCAGCAAAGGTGAGCCGGCCTCTGTGGTAAATGAGAAATGAACTGGTTTAAATCACCACCCTCTCACCAGTCACCAAGATGAATTCAATTTAACATCCATGTATTGCGTTGCCATGCAGGCTAGGGGTTAGCCTTGGCTCTGACAAGCATGACGACACCATCTCCATTCTCAAGTAACTGGCAATTTAGCTAGATGAGGTTCCTCTGATGCCTGAGGAGGGTGAAGACAGGTCAGTGAGGCAGCACACCTGCACGCAGAGCGGGCCAGTGCAAGGAAGCCGGAAATCAGCCAGACTCCTGCAATCAGTAGACCAGCCTGTGAGCTGAGTTTAGATTTAGAGAGACTACATCACTATACAAGGAAATAGAGGAACAACAGACTCCTACATCCATTCCCTTCCCCACCCCCGCCCCAAAAAAAGGTTGGAGTGTTCTTTTCAAGAAAACAAAGGGTGGAGAGAGGAGACAGAGGACCACAGGGATGCCTTGTCTTGCCTCCTCATAGCTTAACAGGGCAACCTATGAGAAAAGCATGTGCTTCAATGGGAGACCGGCATAGAAATGCAGGTCCGCTAGTTACTGAGTATCCTTGGGCACCCTGCTCAAGATTGAAGCCCTCAACTGTGAAAATATGAATGGCATGTTGTGAGGCATAAGTCCACTAAAAATACTTTCCTGGAGATTAAATGAGATAGCATCTGTACAGCATCTAACATAGATTCAGGCATTTATAAGGGCTCAATATTATGGTAGTTTTTGTTATTAGTAACTGAGGGAAATGTTAGCACAGTGCCTGACATGATAGGTTTTCAAACTGCTTGTTGGTATCAGAAAGAAAGCTGGAGAGCTAGTAGCACAAGGAATGCAGAGTTTAATTGTCCTATAGAGTGGAAGGTGGAAAGAAGCCAGATGAACGGAAAATCAGAAATAAAATCAAAGATCCTGACACATAGAGGTGATCAATAAACATCTGTGGAACAAATGAATGAGAATCTAAATAACTAACCTATATCTGTCATTTACAATATGGCTCTAAGCTGGCGCTAGAGAAGTGACACGAAATGTAGGCTCTGCTCCTAACCAGCTCTCGGAGGATCCGTCTGGCCTCAGTTTCGCATCTCTGTGGGATGGGACCAGATGATCTCCATGTCTCTTCATGCTCCCAGATTCTATACTTCCTTGAGTTATTCAACTGTTGAGACAGGTATCAGCAAATGATCTGAACACACGGCTGCATGAGTGTGTCCAGGGTGTGCACAGAAACACTCATGTTATGAGTGAGTGAGACAGGCAAGTGGCTCCTTAAACGCTAGCTTCATGTGGACCAAGAGACGGAATGCCAGGAACCAACCACCATCACCTTTTTTGCAACTGCCCCTAATCACACTGCCACGCACACAGGCCTGGTTTTAATTAAGCAGAGCAGTGACTGCATCCATCTAGCCACTAAAGCTTTGATCTCCCCGTGGGGCACGTTTCCGCACTGCTGACCACGCTCCAAGAGCCTGAAACACAAACCGGCGAGAGTCTTTGACAGTTCAGCCTTGACGAAGCTCTCCAGGGCCCCTTTACAGGTGGGGGCCCACAAAGGTGCAGAGGCCACGGGGAGGGCAACGGAAAAAGGCAGCAAAGGCTCATGGTGTGAAGCGCCGATACCAGCACGAGAAAAGGAGTCTGTGGTTTAGGGACACTCTCAAACAAATGCCCAGTGAGGGTCATGCTCGCTGCTACATAGGGCAGTGAAATCCCGACACAGAGAAAAATGTTCTGTGGTGGGGAGGTGACTAAGATTACGTTCAAATTCAGGTTAGCGGAAAATTCAGGTTAGCAGAGTGAACACTTCCATGAGAGGAAAGCTCTCAGAATCAGATCCCCAGGGTCTAAATCTCACAATAGTTGACCAAAAAAAGTTGTAAAATGTTTAACAGGAAAAATTTCCCTCTCTCTGTACTACATCTCTTCCCCATGTATTAAGGGCTCACTGAAGAGCTCTCAGGTTTAAAACAATAACAGTGGCAGCCCGAGTCTAAATGAACAGGTCGAGAACGTTATGAGCAGACACAGGTCAGGCCCTGTCAGAACAGCGCATGAGAGAAGCAATGCCGGGTTGGGATCAGAGCCCAGATCTGCCTCGGCAGCTGCTTGCCCTGTACGGTCTGCAGGATGCCAGAAGCAACAGCATCCTCTCCTCCCTGGCTACCAATTCCCCACCCCATTTGGTTAAGCACGAAGGGCAGTGGGGTGTGGAGTGGGGGACCTTCAGCCATGCACTGGGACAGCACACCTGTGGGTTCCGGAGTGGACTCGAGAGTTGTAGTGGCTCCCATTCCTCCCGTGACGTGAATCTTAGACTACACTAGAAAGATCACGGAGAGCAGGACAGCAATAATTTAAAGGAGGGAGTGAGTTAGCAAGGATGGGGACATAAAATAGCACAAGAATACAGAGAGAAAGACACACCAGCTTCACTTGGGAGAGATTTAGAAGTTGGAGACCTTGGGTAGCTTGGGGGGAAAAAAGATGCCAAAATGATCTTGCTGCCTTCACAAGACAAAAATTTCTATAGAAGAGACATCCTAGAACACAGTGCTCACACTGCCATTCCCCTGTCTGGTCCACAAACTACCAACTTTCCCACCACCTGTGGAATAAGATCCTCACGCCTTAGCGTGGCACTCCATGCCCTCCACAACGTAAGCCTAACCTGACTTACTACCCTCACCTCCTTTAAACCCTTCTTGTTCTCAAGGACACCATGCTAACTCACTGCTAGGATACTAGCTCTGCATTTTCCCACTTCTGGATGCTGTACCATCAGCCCATAGCTTTCCATCATCTTCATCTACTGAAATGGCACCCATTTTTCAAGGTCCAGATCACATGCCCCCTTCTCCACGCACACAGTGTACATCTCCTGGAGCCCTGACCACATTCTGCCTTGTGTCAGCAGCTCTTTCTACGCATGTTGGTCTTTCCCACTAGACTTTAAATTCCTTGGGGGTGAGACCATGTCTTGTTTATCTTCATATATTTCCAACCAGCAGACACCGTACCTTCCTCAAAGTAGATGATTACTACATGTGGAACGCTTCCCTAACCGTCAAGTTTGAAAGGAAAAAAGACAATCATACCCTTTCACAGACTGCCTGAAGGTGCCAGCATCAGATCCCAAATCCCAGAATATGCAGGAGCCTGAAGAGGTTGTTAACTATGTCATGTAAGTTCTTGGAAAAAGAGGAACCACCTAGTAGACCAGGCGAATTCTCACAAGACCTGGCCACAAAGCAAAGCTTTTAGGGGCATGAGTTCAAAGCTCTGTCTTGCAAGTATAAGTCCCAGAGGGTCATATTATTCTTTGAGATTGGACCACAAAGTACTGAAAATGAATGATAAAAGTTCATCAAGCGTGTCTAGGGCTGGGGTTGTTGGGGAGAAATGGGAGTGACTGCTAATGGGTATGGAGTCTCTTCTTGGGGTGATGAAAATAATGTTAAGTTGTAGTGATGGTGGTACAACTCTGAATATACTAAAAATCACTGAACTATACATTTTAAATGGGGTAAATTGTATAGTATGTGAATTATGTCTCAATGAAGATGTTATTTTTAAAGAAGTACATCAAGTAAAGAAAGATTCCTTATTCTGAGAGCACCTGGAAAATGGCCAGGCCAGAGTTTGAGGCAGTCTGACACTTGCCGTGAGAGTCAGGGCTGCAGCAGTCCAGCTGGCCCCTAACCACCGCCATGAAAGGGCAGCAGGCCCTGGGGTGGGGAGGAGCCACCTAGAAAGCACTGTCACCTGTGGCCATAAGGATCAGCCTCACCAGGGCCTCCACGCACAGCTCAATATTTTCCAAGTGTAATCCCTGGATCAGCAGTATCACCACTACCTGGGAATTTATTAGAAACACCAGTGCTTGGCCCCACCCCTGAATCAGAAACTTTGGAGGCAGAGCCCAGCAATCTGTATTTCAATAAGCCCTCAAGTAGAATGTGATGCATGCTGAAGTTTGAGAATCACCACACAGCTTCATTTGTAAGGGCACAGACTACAGAGACAGACTGTGTAAATTTGAATTCCGCCTCGTCCTCTTACTGTCTACGTGACCTTCAGCAACTTGCCAAACCTCTGTGCGTTAGTTTCCTGCATATGAAATGGGGAAAACCAACCATTCCTATACATTACAGGGTTATTATGAGGATTAGCTGAGTTAATTCATGACAAGTACTTAGATCAGTGTCTGGTATATAATAAGCTCAAATATTTGTCTTTTAAAAATTTTTATAGTCTAATTTGAGACTGGTCTCATGGAGTTTTGGAAAGGCCAAACTAGCATAAAGTTGAAGCAGACTAGCAGAATTAAAACACAAGAGAGAACCTCACAAAATGGGCAAGCGGTCTTGTAGCTGTGTTAGCAGACCTCCTTGCAAGACATATACACACACACAGAGCACAAAAGAAGATCAAAACATTCCCATCTTCAGTTTCCCTGAACAAAAGAGAAAAAAATAACTTCTACTTTTCATGACAGAGCAGAGGGAATAAAATGCTTTACACAGAAGAGGCAAAATAAATCAATTCCAATTTAATCCCCAATCCCCGAAAGGAAGAAAGGAAATGAACAGTGCCAAGTATTTTGATCACAGCCATTAGCAAGCAGCTTTTAATAGAAACTGAATAAACCACCTTCTCCTATCCCATAATTCGGAGACACTAGGTTTTCTGCCACCTTGAAGACTCCTAGTCATGACCTTTCAAACTTAGAAGGCAAGAGCTTTGCACGTTACACACCCAGGTTCATGCACTTACTGGAGTCAATTCCACTTTCCAGGGTACCCATTTTCCTCTCAAATTGTGACCAACTTGAGGCCCAAAGGTCTGGACCCCCAACAAGCACCACTTCCTGGAATTATAAAGGACCCCTCTGTTCTATGAGAGCATGGATTTATGTGAACTGTGTGTTCATTAAAGGGGATTTGAAAATACATGAACGTAGGAAAAAGAAACCAAACAGCCCCCTACCACTCCCCCAAAATAACCATTGTTAATATTTTGATACATTTCCTTTCTGTCTTTTCCAATACATAGGTTTCTGTTTGTAGTTTTGTTGTTGTTGTTACAAAATTGATATTCTATTTACACACAATTCTGCATGCTGCTATTTCACACAACATAAGGCTTTTCCCAAAATTCCTTCAATTTTTAGAATATCGCTTTTAATTATACATACTATTTCATTATGTGGCCACATAATTACTATAATCCTATGCCAATTATCAAATTATTGCCTCTCAACTCCAAATCTATCCTGCTTTGCCCTGCTTTCTGATACTGAAGCTGGACCCTGTAAACTGCATTATCCAAAATAGTAGCCACTGGTCGCACATAATTATTAAGCACTTGAAATGTAGCTAGAGTGAACTGAGATGTGCTGTAAGTATAAAATGCATACCAGATTTTGAAGACTTAGTCAAAAAAAAAAGTAAAATATCTCATTAATAATTTTATGTTGATTACATATTAAAATAACATTTCGAATATATTGAATTAACTAAAATATATTATTACAATTAAGGCAACAAAAAATTTAAAATTTGCACTGCATCAAAATTTAACACCTCTATGCATCAAAAGATACAACAGAGTGAAAAGGCATCACAGGAAATAGGAGACAATGTTTTCGAATCATATATCTGACAAAGGGTTAACGTCCAGAACATATAAAGAACTACAACAAAAAAACAAGCCAATTAAAAAATAGGCAAAGGACTTGAACAGACATTTCTCCAAAGAAGATGTACAAATAGCCAACAAGCATATGAAAAGTTGCTCAACATCATTAATCAGAAGAGAAATGCAAATCAAAACTACAACGAGATACTATCTCACATCCATTAGGATAGCCACTATCAAAAAGCAGAAAATAAACATTAGCAAGGATGTGGTGAAATTAGAACTTCGTGTACTGTTGGTGGAAATGTAAAATGGTACATCTGCTATGGAAAACAGTATGGTGGTTTCTCAAAAAATTAGACATAGAATTACTATATGATCTAGCAATTCCATTTTTGGTTATATATCCAGAAGAACTGAAAGCAGGGTCTTAGAGTTATTTGTATACCCATGTTCGTAGCAACATTATTCACAATAACCAAAAGGTGGAAGCAACCCAACCAATCCATTGACAGAAGAATGGACACACAAAATGTGTTATACACATACAATGGAATGTATTTAGCCTTTAAAAGGAGGAAATTCTGACACATGCTACAAGGATGAACCTTGAGGACATTACACTAAGTGAAATAAGCCAGTTGCAAAAAACAAACACTGTATGATTCTACTTCTACAACGTACCTAGAGTGGTCAAATTCATAGAAACAATAGAACAGTGGTTACTGGTGTTAGGAGGAGAAGAAAAAGGGGAGTTGTCATTTAATGGATGTAAAGTTTCAGATCTGCAAGATAAAGTTCTGGAAATCGGTGCACAACAACTACTAAAATGTACACTTCAAAACAGTTAAGATGGAAAAGTTTTATGTTGTATTTTACCAAAATTAAAAAATTAATATCACCTGGCTCTTTTTAGCTTTTTAATGTGGCTAGAAGTTTTTTTTTTGTTTGTTTTTTGTTTTTGAGACAAAATCTCACTCTGTTGCCCGGGCTAGAATGTCGTGGCGTCAGGCTAGCTCACAGCAACCTCAAACTCCTGGGCTCAAGCGATCCTCCTGCCTCAGCCTCCCAAGTAGCTGGGACTACAGGCACGCACCACCATGCCTGGTTAATTTTTTCTATATATTTTTAGTTGTCCAATTAATTTCTTTCTATTTTTAGTAGAGATGGACTCTCGCTCTTGCTCAGGCTGGTTTCGAACTCCTGAGCTCAAACAATCCGCCCGCCTCGGCCCCCCAGAGTGTTAGGATTACAGGCATGAGCCACCACGCCCGGCCAGAAGTTTTGAAATACATATGTGGCTTGCATTGTACTTCTATTGGACTGAACTGTTCTAAGCATTTCTCCATTGCCAGCTGGCACAACTTTAGCTCCTGTCAGTAGAGGGTGCTGAAAGGAAGAGTTTCTCTTCCTGGTTCTAGTGCTTTGTTCCTGCTTCTATGGCACCGCAGGCAACTTCCTGGCCAGTGGGACTTGGGAGACCCAGCGGCATCCGCCCTCCATCCAGTTTTGCTGGCGCCCCAGTGGACATCTTCCTGCTTACCAGCTCTCTTGTGGCACCCCGGTGACTTCTCCACCAGCCAGGGGACCCCAGACACTCACTCTGCAAGCTCTCAATCTCAGCTTTGAGGTCCTTCTCACCAGTTTATCCTTCCTGGGATACTCTCCCTCAGCCCCAGGGATTGAGCCTGCTACTCTTGAATCTTTGAAGTTCTCCTTAGCCCTCTTAGTAGTTCATTCTCATTTACTAGATAACAATTCTTTATATTAAAATTTCCCAGCTGGGCACAATGGCGCATGCACTCTGGGAGGCCGAGGTGGGAGGATCACTTGAGGTCAGGAGTTCAGTAAAATTTCCATTCAAGTTACAGTATCGTTTCTGTCTCCTGACTGGACCTACTGGATATAGTGAGTAATGAGGAGAAATATGTGTCAGCCTTACTCAGTGCTGGTCTATTTCCAGCTTGCCCTTACCCCCGACATATAACTTTTTTACCCCCAAGATATAACTTCTTGGGGGTCCAAACTAGGGTGTTTTCCAAGGCCCTTCCTCCTTGGCAAGCCTGAATTCCAGTTCTGTCCCCTCAGTTCCTGAGACTTCTGAAAGCTCTGGGCACCTATTTAGCCTCTTTGCTGCCACTTTAAGAAACTGGCAAATACCGGAAGGGGAAAAGTGGCACCTGATGCCAGGTGCACATCCCTGTGTCTCCCTCCTCTCTGGGATCCTGGCCTATCGAGGCCACACTGCCCCAGTGTTCTCCGAATAGAGAAGAATTCCTATTTACACATGCATGATGCACACACACACGCTTTTTTGGTATTCATAGTAGAAGGATTAGTATGATACGAACTAACCTGACAAAATCAGGAGAAACTCAAGAAAAAATTACTGATTGTGTGTTAGAGCTTCTCAATCTAACCTCTATGTTTTTTTTCCTCTTTCAAACTTTCCAGCCCTTCATCTCTGTGTTCTGCTTCACTTCTGTTTTCCAATTCATGGTTTCTTCAGCTATATCTAATCTATCAATGACCTTATTACCTAATTTTCACCCCCCAAATCCTGTATTTTTCATTGCAGAGATTTCTACTTGAGTCTTTATCATACTGAACTATTTGTTTAATAACCTCCTATTGTCGTTTGAGAAATACTACTACTCACTCCTACCTTTCTCTTAGATTCTAAATATATACATTTTTCAGACTTTTCAGACTGTGCCATTGTTTCTCTTTTCTTGGGCTTAGGCTATCTTGTTTGATGGGTTTTCCACCTGCCTCTCAGGGTGGTGGTTTTCCTTGCGTGCACTAGAAATCTGTTTGCAAATTCATCTTGCACAGGTGTTTTTCCCTCCTTATTTGTCCCTCCCTAGCAGCTGATATCATGATTGAGCCTTGCCCTATAGATACGTAACTCTGAACAAGGTTCTAAATCAGGCTATTAGGGTTTTCTCCAGAATGGACAACAAAATACTAGGTATTATATCCGTGTGCTGCACAGTTGTGGGTCCTATTCTCATGTCTACCTCTGTTTCCTTCCTGGGCCCCAGGAGAGCAACCCACCACTCAGTACAACCTTGAATGACCAGGTCCAGTACACTGGCAAGCAGTGTGGTCCCAAACCCAGCTCCCTGCAAGAGTATGGCTCTGGCCTCCTGCCACGAGCAGGGTGCACAGAAACCCTTCTCTAGAGCGGGTTTTGAAGTCTGGGCCATTGATCTCCACTCCTCTCCATTCCTGGCCCCCTCAAAATTTCCCTCTTGCTTTTGAATTCAGTTATGATGTTTTTTTAAAATTGTTCCTATGTGTTTGGAACAGAGCAAAGAGGATTTTAAATGTGCTTATTCTACTATATTCATAAGAAGTCCAGCAGGAAAATGTTATTATGGATCCCTTAAATACTAAAAAAGCTCATATGGTTTAAAAAGTTATGATCATATTTTTATATATAGAAGTAGATTAAACAACATAAATGCACAAGGGAGGAAAAGACTGAAAGAAAATACTCCTTGAACGTTAACAGTGATAGCCCTCAAATGTTGGAATTAAGGGTGATAAATATTTTAGTCTAAATATTTTAAGCACATTTCAACAATAATGTATTAATTATTGTCTGGGATGATTTTCTTTCTTTAAGCTCACAACCCAAAGGTGAATGAATGGTGCAATTTCGGGCAGTATAAAGGCCTATATATATTCTTCCCTGTCCCCTCAGGACAAATTGGCCTTTTGGTGATTAAAAAAGCTACTGGTATACTGAATAAAGAAGAGTTAAGAACAGAGTCCAAGGCTTGTCATCAAAGGGCTGTTAAAGAGGGAAGAATTTAAGAGCCCCTGAGGGCAACACTAGCTCAGAAAGACACAAAATGCTAATGGGGCATTTACCACTTCTCTAACTTCTCTAACTAGCAGCAGAGCTTAGGAAGAAATACAGCCCGAGGAGGGAAAGTGAGCTGAAGTAGCCTACATACCGGTGAAAGTAAATATTTAGAAAAACAATTTAAAGTTACTAATGGCTTCCATAGAACATTCACAAAAAAGTCTTCCTTATGCTGCAGACTCAATGGGGTCACCCTGCTAGGTCCCACTGCACCCCTTACCACTCCTTTGCTGCACTGTCACGAGTTGCAAGCTTGCAGTTACTGCTACAATGTTTAGTTTAGTATTTAGAGCCCCGCCCCACTGGGCAAGCCCACGAGTGCAAGGACTCTCCATTTTGCTCACTGCTGAATTCCCAGCATCCAGCACCATAGCAGGTATTGAATAAACGTGTCTTAAATGAACATTGAATACAAATAAAAATATTTTTATTTAGCTTTTAGCTTCTCCATTTCCTCTATAATATCCTTTATTTCTAAACAAAATAAATTTAATTATTTGTTTCAAAAACTTCATTTTGTGTTAAAAAATACTTCGAGCTACTAATATTCTGGGGCTAAAGTAGAGGTGACCATAGGGCCTATTTTACCCTAACGAGAACCATTAGTCATCCAAGGATCACGCCAGCGGTCAAGGCAGAGAACACAGGAGGACTTCAAAAGCCTCACTGAGACTTGGTTTCAAAACTTTCATCCCTTTTAAGTGAACAAAACAGCAGAAGTTAGCAAACTAACAGTCCTAACCTGGATTAGTCGGATATGTGGCTCAGTGAAAACTTTAAGGAAATGGGACACGAACAATTTTGACTGTTTATGAGGCACCTGCAGGCACTTTAATCCTCTTTGGAAAGGGAGAACATAATTAATTCATAATACACAAAAAGCACTCTACAAACATTGACTCACTTTATCTTTGCACAACCTACCTTAAGAGGGAGGCACTGCGGGTACTATTGTACCCATTTTACAGGCAGGAAACTGAGGCTCAGGAAGGTACATGATGCTCTTAAACATACAGCTGGGCTGGGGCACCTGCCGTGGTAGAGGGTGCCCTGGTCTGTCTATGGAGCGGGAGCGCTGAAGAGAACACGGGAAAAGGAAGAGGAAGGGCAGACTCAGAAGGCACACTTTTCTCATGACTACTCATGGCTTCCGTTGTGACAATGGTCCAGGCCTTCAGGAAAAGGAGCGGGGGGCTACCAAAAACTCATGAATAAGAAATAATGGGAGCGATCTCATAACTCTACCCTGGGAGAGCCCTGGTCAGAGAAGATTAAGGTTTGTGCTAACAGTTATCCCTCCAGGCTCACGACGGCCCCAAGTTAAATGGTTTGACTTTGGGGGGGCAGTAGCTGGAGTGGTGGGAGGTGGCAGACATCACCTTCTGAGCGTCTAAGTCTCAGGCACATCGCTGGTAAAACTAATTTCCCAGGGGAAAGCTAATTAGATCCTTATGTTTAATGAGATGCTTCTTTTGGGATGTTCATTTCTTCCCTCTTTATAAAGTCCGCAGGGCCCTGTTTTTATTGCCTGAGTTGCTTGTGACCCATAAGCCCCCAGCCCCTCCCCGGTTAGACGGCGTCCCTCTGGACTTGTGGTCCCACCCTGGAAACAACATCGGTCTCAGCCAATACAATGGGGAGGATTCCAGTCAATTCTCCTGGTAATACAGACAGACAACACTTGTCCTAACTTCTCCCTCCCATCCTCTGCCCAAAGTTGCTCTGGATAAAATCAGGCTCAGGGGATGGGTCCAACAGCATCTCTTCTGCCTTCTCATTCAGTACAATGTTTCACTTTTTATTTCATTTTTAATGTGTCAAAGCAAAGCTTTCTATCAGAAGGCTCATCCCTCTCAGTGTCACAGTTACCTGCATCCAACACGGCACCTATTTTTCCATGTGACCTTTTCCTAACTCCCAGGGTTCCGGTCCTAAAGCCCTGTACCTATAAAGCTCAAGCACCTTGACAAATAACATCCTAAGTTTCCATTTGCAACTTTTGATCTCCTCTATCAAAAAAGTTTCATGAAATAATGAACATTCATCAACAAATGAAGAATTTGTGACTGTCAGAAGCAGGAAGAAACTGTCATAATATCTTTCAATCCTGAAAAAAATCAGCGCCTTGAATACAGAGGCAGGCAATAAATACGTGTTGAATGAATCAACAGTCAAGAAATCAATTCTTGCTTTGGTTCCTGAGTGGATCCCTGACCTGCACACATCCCAAGGGGCTACCATCTGTCTCTCAGACTGAAAAGTTCTGCCTTTGTTTTTCCTTTCCCCAAAACACGCTGAGATCTTGAATGAAAACTGTTAGGACTGCAAAGTCTGTTAATTACAAGTTAATGATTCTACAGTCTTGAAACGCGTGAATGCGAAGTGCCATCTAGTACAAATTAAAATCATTGTTTACATAAGCCTCCCAAAAGTGAACTAGAGATTGCCTTAGCAGAGTGACTCTGGTGGGGGTCTAGGCACCGGCCAAAGGTGCTCTTTGATTCCAAAATAAATTTTACATATATTTGTAAAACATATACATATATATAACGTTATCATGTATAGTATTGAAATGTTTTCCTTGACTTGTCATCTCAGGCTTCCTTCGGGCTTTTTCCTTCAAATAAGCTATACCGCCACCAGGGGTAGCAGATGTTCTGAACTGCAAGGCACATGCTTTGAAATTTTAATAATTGCCTAGACTCTGTCCACAAAACTACAACTATTAAAGCAGGTGAACTTACTAACAGATGATTCAGATGGAAAATATTTTATGTAAACATTTTTAAGTACAAAGATTCTTCATAAATGTCTTAATCACAGTTTAATTAAACCCTGAGCTTAACCTCAGATTTTTTTTAGTTTTTTCTGGACTATGGAACCCCAACCCCTTTTAGACTTGCCTCCAAACATTACGCTCAGCCTGAGCCCCAGAAGGCTTTCTCTGCCTGCCTTTCCCTAATTACTGCACAGCTCCCCCACCCCACCCCCACCCACTTTTTGGCAATGTCAAATCTACTCTGTATCTGCTTTCAAACAATCATAGGAATGTTCTTAGTCGTTGTCCTGTCCTCAGCTGAGTTTCTCTGCTTTTTCAATACAAGATCATCTCAAAAAAAAAAGTTGGGGGGAGGGAGGTATGGGGTTAGGGAGATAGGTCATATCCATTTTCTTCTATTCTCTTTTGAACTAATCAACACACATAACCTTAACCTTGCCCCACAAGAAAGGCAAATATCGATGCTTAAAAATGGATGTTCCTTTTTCATTTTTCTTTTCAGCAGTTTTATGCCTTTTCAGAATGATGCAAAAGGCACTCTCATCATGATCAACATAAAACATAAGACGAGTCCCCAAACAGGTAAAATATTGTACAGCTTCATAATCAACCAGCACGACAAATGCAACAGGCCACCCAGGTGTGGGCGTGAGTCTATATGGCTTATGAAGTAGGCTGAATAATAAAAATCACAGTTGAGTAAGATTTAGCATCAAATGTACTAAAAATTATCAAAAAAACAAAACCAAAAAAAAACCTACTTGATGAAAGATGCACCAATATGCATCTTTGGTACATAAATGGTGTGGATACCACTTCCATAGTCCTCATACTGAAGAGGATTCTGACAGCGCAGGGCAGGGGGCACTCAAGTCCATCATGAGCTCTTTAATTAACACCAGTCAAGGCAAAAGTCTCTCAAACATCTCCCTGTGGTTTTCTTCTCCCCCCCCAATTTGGCCCAAGGATTCGAAGAACATATGCAAAAAATAAAAAAACAAAAACTCGTATTTAAAATTAGAGGAAGCCTTTGCAATGAGGCCATGAGGAAAGGATAGGGAGGTTTGATGAGGGTAGCAACGTGTGAGAAATGAAAGCCTGAATGGAAAGGAGGGCCTGGTAAGTACGTACCTGACAAAACCCAGGAATCCAGCGAACAGCAGCCCTAGAAATGCTGCAGGTCCCACACTGGAGACTCCAAGTGCAGACTGCAACTTACACAGTTTGTAACTGAGACAATTTTTAGCAACCACACTTCCATGAGTTTGGCTGGGCCACACAGAGGCATGGGTCCAACGCCCACTCTGGACACCTGTGTTCCCCGGATACTGTCCGTCTATCCCCCCTCCCCTACAAAACGTTTGCTCTCCGTGGCAGAAACCTAGGTCCATGCACGGCACACAGATGTTCAGATTCAAGCTGAATCAAAGAGAGGGAGGTCATTATGCAGAAGGAAAGAGCAGCCCAGTTCCTACAGCATCTCTTATTCATGTCCACATGTTAAAAAAAAAAAAAAAAAAACTCAGAAGTTATTTCACTTAATATGTCAATGTTTACTCTTTCCCAGTGGCACAAGCAGATAAAAGCTGTTTCCTGAAAGGTAAGGTTACAGGCAACATTTTTCCAAGCCATCAATCTTTCCCTCAAGCAGCAGTGCTAGCAAACCAAGTCAAGAGAAACACAGAAGAAAGCCTAAAACCCAATTACTCCTACAAGAGGAAATTTCCTAGAAGGCTGAAGGTTTTCAGGGCTGCTCTCTCTAGAACTCCGTTCATCCCACCAGGAGCAACAAACCACTTTGAAGATTAACACTTCTCCAGCAGTTATTTGAAAGAATAATTATTGTGCCCCATCTGTTTCCTTGATGATGCCAGCAACAGTAACCCTTTGAAAAGAAAAAGGGTTTTGTTTTTTTGGTCAAGGAAGAGAAGGGAAAGGGAAACAGACACTAAAGGATAAATGAAAAGCCGGGACCCTGATTCATAGCACCTGGGTAGAGAGGAACAGGTAATGGGCAACAGGTGTTTTGTTTTGTTTTGGGAAAAAAAAAAAAGGAGGCAAAAGAACCAGATTCCTGGAGCCTGTGAGATGAAAGGAAGATGGAAACAGGAGGCTATCCAAGGCCTAAAAAGATAACTTCGAGGTCTAAGTCTGACTCCTCATGCCCTCAGAGATGACTGCTACCGATAGCTAATATTGCTAAGCGCCTAGCGTGCCAGGCACCGTTTGAAGCTCTAGTGGATTGCAAAAATGAATGGCAACGGCCCAGTGAGGTGGGTATACTCACCCCCACTTTACAAGGAAAGAGGGAGGGCTGGAAAGGTAAAGGAGCCTGCTCAGCGAGAGACAGCTGGTAAATAAAGGAGTCAAGACTGAAACCCAGATGTAATTTAATGCCCAGGCTGTTCACCACTACATGACAACACCTCACGTGCACATTATGCTGCTGCTACACGTGAGACCCTCACCTGGGCTCAGTGCCGAATGTCCTAAGGCAGTGCAAAAACTAAGTGAAAACCTATTTTAGGCCAAGCCATTAAAAAATGCTCCGGTGATATCAAGCCTGGTAGGGCCGAGAAGAGAAATTTGAGAGTGGCTGCAAAAGCAAAGTAGTAGCCGCAGTGCCTAGAGCAGCATCTGTCCACTGCAGAGGCAATGCCTGGCAGCAGCTGCCTGCGGGACAGGGCCCCCTGCACACTCCTGACGACCTACTCCACTCCCTGATAGGCTGGATTCCAGCAACAGCAGAAGCCTGGACTCAGGGGGCCACTCAGCCAGAGAAATTGGTCTTGGACAGTTCTACTGTTCGCCAGCAAGCCACATGTGTGATCAGCTCCCCCAGAGTCCAGGAAGCCTCAAATCAGTCCTGAGGACATTCTCGCAACATCTGCTGACAAATGACAACTGCAGGACCTGGCCTGGGATGGTAGGAGTCGGAGGAACAGTAGAATAGTAGTCACACCTATCATCGTTGTTACAAAATCCTTATTGTGATGGCTCAAGGCATAACCAAAGAGGCTTAGTTTCCAAAGGTAAAAAAGCTCAAAGCATCGTCATTATGGCAGCGTATTCATTAGCCTGACATTGCTGAGGCTGATCGTGTAGTCCTACTTCCACATATGGAGAAACTAAGGCTTAGTAAGGACAGTGAGTTTGCATAAACGCAGAGCAGGGCCTTAGGTCGTGAGGCTCCCAGCCAGGGATTCTTTCTCCTAGAGTAGTGTTTTTAAAGTCCTGGAACTGCTTCAGATAGAATCTTCTCTGGAAGCTCACACTGCAAGTCAGCGAAAAGTGGAACTGCTCTGATGGACTAAGAGGTGGGGCCCCCAGGAACAGAGAGACCCGGGTTCAAGTCCTAACTCAGTCACTTACTAGCTGTGATACCTTGAAGAAATTAGTCCATCTCTCCAAAATTCAGCTTCTTCATCTGCACCGAGGAGGACAATACCGCCTACCTCACAATTGTCTATGAGAAATAAACAAGATCACACAAAGTTCCAGATGCTCTATACAGGGCAGTCATTATTATTCCTACCACTGTGTCTATGGGCGGGAAAGAAGCTGAGTTGAGACAGTTCAGCAACTAGCGCGAAGCCGTCTCCAGGCGATGTCATAAACCTGTCTACTGACCCAGGCAGTAGAGCAGCCAAACGTCGATTCAAGGAACCAGCGCTGGCCAAATCACGGAGAAATACATGGAAAAGGGAAGGACAAAGAGAAAGGTGTGGGCAGGTTTCATCAGTCACAGGGTTAAAGTGGAGGTTGCATCCTTTGTTCTGGCATCTGTGAGTCAGCCACAGACACTTTGTCTCGTTGGCACCAATGATCACTGGATGCCCACACTCATTAGAACACAGCAGTGGCTGAGCCAGAAGCCCACAACAGATGTTCCAGGACCCAAGTGGGAAGTGGTATGGTACAGTGAAAGGAGCACCCATTCGAAGTCAGATAGAAGATTCTGGAAAGGAGCACCTATTTGGAGTCAGACCAAAGATTCTGAGTCTTGTTAGGCTTGTCTCTCGGAGCCTCAGTTTCTTCACGTAAAGGAAAGGAAACATAGAGGTACTGAGATGCATTCATCGCACAACTGGCACCAAATACACACGAATGACCTTCCTCCCCTCCAAGTCAGTCACTTGGGGCTCCTTCCTTAAACAGCAGGAAAAGGTATGATGATAGAAGGCCTCTGCAAGTGATAAAAGCACCCACAATAATACTACTTGCAAATGGGCCTAGGTTTCCTTCAAGTATGCTATTAGGCTGGTGCAAAAGTAATTGCCATTTCGGACCCGTCAATTTTAAATCATTACATTAATACATATGTTAACTCATTTAATCCCACCATAACCACAAGCTTATTACATACTATTACCTTGCCTTACCCATCAAGGCACAGGGAAGTTAAGAAACTCGCCCAAAGTCAAACAGCTAATAACAGTAGTGCCAAGGCGTGAACCCAGGCTGCCTGGGGCCACAGTCAATGTTCTCATAATATTCTTATTATAATGCTTATACTTCTCTTTTCAAATATAACTCATTATGACAGGCTTTTCTTTTCTTTTTCTTAGAGATAGGGTCTCACTCTGTCACCCAGGCTGGAGTGCAGTGGCACAATCATAGCTCACTGCAACCTCCTGCCTCAGCCTCCTGAGTAGCTGGGACTGCAGGTGCATGCCACAATACCTAGCTAATTTTTTAAATTTTTGTACAGATGGGGTCTCGCTATGTTGCCCACAACAGTCTCAAACTCCTGGCCTCAAGCAGTCCTCCTGCCTTGGCCTCCCAAAGTGCTGACATTCCAGGTATGAGCCACCACACCTGGCCACTATAGGCTTTTCATGCTATCTGCAAACACACATGTGAGGCTGACAGGACAAATTTTAATACCCCCATTTGGCAGATGAATAAAGCAAAGCACAGAGATTCAGTGACTTCAGATACAGTGGGGCTTAATGGCAAGGCTGAGACTAAAATGCAAGTCACCAAGAGTCCGATTTTAAGATTTAAAACCCACTCTAAAAAGGAAGTGGTCCAAGGATTATCTAGATAATGATAAAACCACCTTCAAAGGTGTCATTAATGTCTTCCATCAACAGCACTGATTCCCCATTGCTTTGGCCAGGGCAGAGTTAAGTGTGCACAGATCCTGATACAATGTCCAGTCCCAGCCTAGATTCTTCCCCTCGAGGAATCTTTGTGTGAAGGAGGTAGGCCCAGCATGCAGCAGCCAAAGGAGGTCCCCAGCAGAGATGAGAATAGAAATGGGACACAGGTGGCTCCCGGTAGGAGCAACTAATGAGAAAGCAACCTGAGAAGGGAAAGGAATGTAAACAAGTGTCAATGGACTAGGAGGGAAGAGGGAGGGGAGGGTAAAGGAACAACTTATTGTTGGAGCAGAAATGAGAGTGCACTGTCTCCACTCACCAGCCCCACGCAGGGAGACACAGACCACGGCGTGGCCAGGGACAGCCCTGGGGTGCAATTACATAGATAATACATGTACATGAGAAAGGGGTTGCATGGAGATGCTCCAAAATGCCAACGAGATAAGGATAGTAAAATTATGAGTAGTCGTTTTTCCTGTTTCCTAAATGTTCTGTAAAGAGGTTGTAATATTTTATAATTATTGCCTGAGTCTAAAGGGGGGGGGAGTGACATTTTCAAAAACAATTTTAAGAATTCATTAATAAAACAAGGTGAATTAGTAACTTGAAGCAACTATAACAGGAATAGAGAAATATGACGAATTTAAACATATAGATAGAACTCCCACATGCTGTCAGCCATTCTTTATGGAAGAAAATGGTGAATAATTCCAAACAGAAAATTGAGCAAAATAATAGCTCTGTGTGGTGTTTCAAGAACACAATAAAAAATAACAAAAAATCCAATATAAGATGAAAGGCAGAGAAATACACAGTGACTAATGAAGAAAAGGATAGTCCACAAAATTAAGACGGTATGCAGGTTGGCAGAAACAGGCAGAAACTGGTTAAGCAGCCATTTGAATGGTGGAAGGATAAGAGAAACACCGAGAATTATTTTTGAACAGAAGATGAATTATCAAGTAACATCAAAGCCAGACGCTAAGTAGCTCTTCCATCCTCTAGTTCCCACGGCGTTTTACTCCCCTGTATACAGCACCTACTACTGTCCATATCGTCTCCCTCTTTCCTTCTCTCTCCACCTAGACTGTGGGCTTGCTGAAGGCCATGCTTTAGGTTCACCTTTCTGTCTGCAGTACCTAGCACAGGGACTGGCAAAGAAGAAACGATAAATTGGTGTTTATTGAATGAATGAACGAATGAATGAGCAAATCCACAAATGTTAAAGAGACTGAAATAAATGAAAATCTCTGAAAGACACAGGAAAGAAAACTCTAGTCCCACAGGCACACCAAAGAAGAAATCTCATTCACATGGCGTTTAACTGAATGCCGTTTTATATATCCTTTGACCGTTTCATGTGCGTATGTCCTGCCTTCATCAAAAAGCCTTAAGTCCCTGCAGCAGGGACCACAAACTTCTACTTTATGTCCCCTATTATAGCGCCTGGCACAGTGCTAGATTTTAGGTCTTAAATAAATATTCATTAAATAGGCTTGAATAATGAAGATAAGAAGAGACAAGTAAAGTTACTTCTCGCAGGCGAGGTGCTTTCATTTTAATTTACAGGAGAAACGAGCTGGCTATTTATCAGGCTTCACTCCGACAGGCATTCCTCAGGACAAAGGCAGCCTTTCAGAACTACACGAGTGGCGGCGGCGCCTTCTCCAGAGTTCCAAGCCTGGTATTTCCAAGGGAGAGCTAGGGGTCGACAGTAAAATCCACTGGCACAGGGACATGCCAGGGAAGTTGGCACAGCACCTGCCTGAGCTGGGACTGACTCCAGGCAGCCCGACCAAAGTCAAGAAAGCTCATAATTCATCCAGAGGAAAACTTAAAAACAATCCAATTAGGCAGATATGACTGCAGATTGGGCAATTGAATGTCAACCGGAATTTGACAATGAGGACAGGAAATAGGGGGTGGGCACATCCCTATTTTTCCAAAGCTCACAGCCCAGGTTAAGGTGAAAGGTCTCTGCTTCTGGTATTTGGCAACTCCAGCCACAGCAACCTGTCAGCGAAAATGCCTGCACAGGATCAGTGGGAGTCTCCTCCCTTAATGCAGAAATTCCTGACCAGGCAGCTCCTACTATAACTACCACCAGATTAAAGGGGCAAGACAAAGGAGCTAATTTTTAGAGAAGGAAACAGTCTGAGACAGGAAACACAGTTGGTTATTACGGTTAGTGCTGTGGCTGAGAGTTGTCAAGGTATTTAAATATGTATGGAACAAAGCAAAAGGGGTCATGCTCGTAAGTTCATTTCCTTTCTAAGGAAACATACCAGGGTTTTTCGGGTTACTCAGGACTCTCCAATTGTACATAGATTCGAGGTTGGGGTGGTAGGTAGCCAGCCCTGACCTGACCCCCCAGAGATGTCCTCCAACTGTTTTGCCTAGGCACAATACCCTGATCCACCCCATATTATTCAGGAGAATCAGAAATGGTAGCCTTGAGCAAGAATCCACAGCTCGTGACTTGAGCTCAAAGTAGCCATGTGACAGGCTTTCAAGGGACAGTCTCCAGGCTCATTCAGCTGAACTTGTTGATACCGTCCACCATGGGCTGAGCACTCGCTCCCTGGAGAGTTGAGAAGCTAGACAGCCATAGGCCAAAGTTCCAGGGAGTGTCCAGGACAGATGAGATGTCCCAGCAGGAAGAAGCAGAGCTAGGGCAATCTGTACAGTCGTCTCATCACCACCCTCCCACCCCAACCGCTGCTCCCTTCCTGGGCCTGCACCCACAGCTAGACCCCCCCAAACTGTTCCTGCTTTAGGGAAGGGCATAGCTTCACTACAGTCTCCAAGCTTTTACAATTACCCCTGGTCTCACGCTATATCCCTCACCACTGTTCCACTGCCGCCACCAAAATACACACCTGTTACCAGACTGGGGCTGGCAGGGTGATGGTGGTGAGGGAGGGGGTGGTTAGAGTTTACACATTCCCCATCCCAAACCCCAGTCACTTAGAGGCTCCCAATCCTATGCATCAATGAGGATTTGGGGTGGGAGGGTAAATGGTACTGGTGCACAGAAACTACACTCCGTTCCATGAGGGCAGGGCAAGCCCATTCTGCTCACCACTATATCCCAGCATCCAGCACAGATGCTAAATATTTACTCAGTGTCACCTGAATTAAGAATAAAGTTAACTGGCCATTAAGTGTAAAAGGTGGCATCTACAGAACACCTGCTCAGACACTGATCACATAGCCCTTGGTTCTTTATATGTCATAGAACGCCTTCCCAGCCTTGTAGAGAAGGCCACACCAGAGCTGTTTCACCCTTTCTCTGTCCCTTCAAGAGTAGAATGAAGAAAAGCTCACAAGAGGGAAATATGAGAGAGGACTGATTACTCAACAACACAGGCAAAGTGACTCCTACGATCCACCAGGTAGTGCACCGGCTATAACATCAACTCGAGATTATGGGCCAGCCTTATACGCCTGATTCTGCCATTAAATAGCCTTAAGACCTCATACCAGTCATCTGAGCGTTGGGGTCTTTGTTTTGTTTTCTGTAAAATGATCTTTAGGGAGAGAAAGGCTACAAGCACTGAACTTAAATGTAAGCCACTCCCAAGGCTGATTAGGGGCCAAGCACTCTTAATAATTCAGACAGTCCCTCTGATGGCAGGACACCTAGGGACCCTAGATCCTTGCTGGTGTTCTTTAGCCAGGAGACAGTCAGCTATTTGTGAACAATGGAACCACACAGAGAGGAAGGAAAGTGGCTCCCTTGGGGTCCCAGACAGTGAAGAAAAAACACAAGGGAAAAAGGAAAGCAAGTGTTCTGACAGGAAGATAGCCATTTAACCCATTGCCTCGCTGGGTTTTTAATGCCCTAGAAGGCAAATTATTCCTTCTGACGTTGAAAAGGAATCACCAATAAATCAGTGCTATGGACTGAATTGTGTTCCCACCACCACCACCAAAATTCATATGTTGAAGCCCTAACCCCCAATGCGACTATATTTGGAGAAAGGGCTTTTAGGAGGTAATTAGGTTAAATGAGGTTACAAGGGTATGGTCCTAATCCTATAGGCTTGGTGGCCTCATAAGAACTTTCTCTCTCTCCCCACACACATGCACTGAGGAAAGGCCGCGTAAAGACATAGCAAGAAGACAGCCATCTGCGACCCAAGAAGAGAGCCCTCACCAGACAATAACCCTGCTGGTACCTTGATCTTGGACGTTCCAGCCTCCAAACAGTGAAAAATCAATTTCTATTGTTCAAGCCACCCAATCTATGGTATTTTGTTCCAGCAGCTGAGCTAAGACAATAAGAGATCCAAGTGGCCTACTCGCTCTCCCCCATCTCAAATACCACTCACTCTCATTTCCAAAACCAGATGGGCCCCTCTCAGATTCATCGTCTCCACATAAAGATCTGCTTGGGTGGAGAAGCAGGTGGAAATGGCAAGAACACAACAGTGGCAAGGGGTGGGGGGGTAAGGCCAGGGTACAGCAAGCTGACCAACTTCCCTCCACTGGTGGGACGTCCTGAGCTCCCAGGCCTGTGGGCAGCATTGCAGCCCCAGGACAGCCAGTTCAGACACGGTGCCACACTGGTTGTCTCCAACAGCACAGATGAAGAAATAAAGGCAGTCAGCAGAAAGAGGAAGGCCAGTGCCATGGAACGATCTGGGCATGTCACTCCCACCCTGCTATCCAAATAAAAATGACCTCCCATTCCACTGGCAGGGAAGCACAGTTATCAACAGTGCCCGGGAGGAGTCCCTGCCATGGCCTCAAAGCAGACATTTACCTGGAGGTAATTACAAGTGGCGTAAGTACATCCAGTCGATTACAGAGTGGAACAGCAACTCCACGGAGCCCCACAAAAGGCTCTCATGGAAAGCAAGGACTTCACGGAAAGATGCTGGCCTCACAGAATTTGGTGATGTGACAATCATGAGCCTGAGAGAAATAATTTCCAGAGAAAGTAGATTAATTGTGGTTCTCAGTCACAGCCAACTCCCATGACAGCTGATTCAGAGCCATGAAGAGACACACAGGAGGTGGCAGGGAAAACAACGTGGCTCAGAGAGGCAGGGCAGCCCACAGGGAGAGGTGAGCAGAGCCGCGAGGGGCAGTCACTCTGCCTGTGACCGGCAAGCCAGGGCCCACAGCAAAGAGATCGAAGGGGTTTACTCGCTGCATCTCTGAGCCCCTACACTTCAGCCCACTCCCCACTCCAAAGTTGTTGAAGAAATACAGCTACAGTGACATTCTCAAAGCCTTAACTCTAACATCCACCCCTACCACAGAGTTAGTCTTCAGACAGTGGTATGCCCATCTCTCGTCCCTCTATCCTCCCAAGGATCAAGATAAGGAAAATTAATGAAAAATACAATTTTTAAAATTCCCAGAGCTGGAAAGGACTTAGCGTCATATAGTCTGGTCACTCGTCTGACACCTTAAGCTCTGCCAACTCTGCACCAGCCTCAGCTGAGACGACCGCAGTGAGGCAGAGCTTCTTCCCGCTCAGGCTTTCTTCATTGTCCAGCAACTCTGAGGATGAGAAAATTCCTGTTATACTGAGCCAGCATCTGCCTTCCCATCACCTGGTTCTGCTCTCAGAGGGCAGAAGAATGACCCCAGGCTATGTGAAGATGGCTGGCAAGAGAATGGTCTTCACAAGTGTTTGGGGGTGGGGGGCACACCTGGCCCAATTCTCTAACCAATTTCTCTTCCAGGAGTATAAAAGAAGGAATCTCTTCGGGAAAAAGTTTTCAAGTCACAGAATGTTTGGTGGTAGAAGAGACTGTAAAGATCATTTAGTTTATCCCTCTTCCTTCACAGGTGACATCCAGGCCCAAAGAGGAAAAACTGATTTGTCCAAGTCCTCATAGACACTTGGTGGTTCACCCAAGGTGAGATTGGAACTCTCTTTGTATCCAGAGCTTTGTAGTGGGTTCTCTAGCACTTCACCTCATTTTTCCCAAGCAAAACAGTGTTCTACACTCAATACCATCCTACTATATGCACGCACTTACACACACTGTAGTCCAGGACTGCTCCCAACTTAAAGGCTTGGACTTTGACCTTTGGTTGTCTGGTACCACCTCTGAGGTAAAACTGAGTGCCTGGGACACCTGAGTCCCACATTGGTGCCCATCCCTGAAGGGGCACAGAAAATACTTTTGAAAATTGTTCCTCAGCAAACTGAGAGCAAGCTTGTTCGAAAATTGCAAACAGAAGCCCTGTGTGGTTTAAAGGTCATAACTGGGATTCCAGAGGAGGAAAAAAACCCATAAGCCTATACTATCAATCAATTTTTTCAAAGCACATCTGAAAAGAGGATGTGGGATTTGCTCATTCCCTTGCAGTGTTGGCATTCTGAAAGTAAGGGGCTGCAGGCCTGCAAGTCAGCAAGGAAAGCAAAACGAAAACCAGGGAATTTTAAACATTTACTTAATACATGCTAATCGAGGATGACGAATATGGCCTTGAATTTTCTGTTCTCCCCAGCCTCAGCTGAAGGCGGTACAACCAAGAAAATGAGCTGAGCAGAACGAGCACACAAACATTCATAAGACTTCTACTCTGGCTGAGCATGATGGCTCACGCCTATAATCCCAACATTTTGGAAGGTTCAGGCAGGAGGATCACTTGAGGCCAGGAGTTCCAGACCAGCTTGGGCAACATAGCAAGACCCCATCTCTATAAAAAACAGAAAAATTAGCCAGACATGGTGGCACATGCCTGTTATTCTAGCTACTCAGGAGGCTGAGACAGGTGGATCGCTTGAACCCAGGCATTTGAAGTTGTAGTGAGCTATGATGACGCCACTGCACTTTAGCCAGGGTGACAGAGTGAGACTGTCTCCAAAAAAAAAAAAAAAAAAAAACTTCTACTCCCCATGGTCAGTATAGACACACTGTGGAAAAAACAAAAATCCTCCCCCAAGGTATTTATTTATAACCTAGCTCAGAAGACAAGATACATTCAGTGTCTAGAACACAGTAAATCAATGGTTCTCAACCAGGGGTGATTTTGCCCTTTAGGGAACATTTGGCAATGTCCGGAGTCATTTTTGATTGTCACAACCAGAGGGTGCTACTGTCATGTAATGCATAGAGGTCAGGGATGCTGCTAAACTATGGTACATACAACAGCCCCTCACAGCAAAGAATTATCTGGTTGCAAATATCAGTACTAATGAGGTTGAGAAACCCCAAAGGAGATGATTTACTAGTACATCTTGTAGTGGATAAATGATGGTTAAATGGAATGAGAATTCTTGCAATTCAATATTCACTGAGCACAGCTATGTGTCAGGAACTTTTCAAGCACTCAAGAATTAAAGATGACTAAGACACGTCTCTGCTCTCAAGGCTACATGAGGCAATTATAAAAACACAAG
>NW_012138303.1:3844813-3918428 GCF_000956105.1 Propithecus coquereli
AAAAAAAAAAAAAAAAACTTCTACTCCATGGTCAGTATACACACATTGTGGAAAAAACAAAAATCCTCCCCCAAGGTATTTATAACTTAGCTCAGAAGACAAGATACATTTCAGTGTCTAGAACACGGTAAATCAATGGTTCTCAACCAGGGGTGATTTTGCCCTTCAGGGAACATTTGGCAACGTCTGGAGTCATTTTTGATTGTCACAACCAGAGAGTGCTACTGTCATGTAGTGCATAGAGGTCAGGGATGCTGCTAAACTATGGTACATACAACAGCCCCTCACAGCAAAGAATTATCTGGTTGCAAATGTCAGTACTAATGAGGTTGAGAAACCCCAAAGGAGATGATTTACTAGTACCTCTTGTAGTGGATAAATGATGGTTAAATGGAATGAGAATTCTTGCAATTCAATATTCACTGAGCACAGGTATGTGTCAGGAACTTTTCAAGCACTCAAGAATTAAAGATGACTAAGACACGTCTCTGCTCTCAAGGCTACATGAGGCAATTATAAAAACACAAGGTGGGATGTGACTCAAAGTTAAACTGGGTGTGTAAGTGCTTTAGGACTCCAAGAAAAGCGTGACAACTGTAAGCCAGCATGAATCAGAAAGATGATGAGCCCGAAGCATGGTCTCAGAGGATAGGTGAGATTGGGGCGGGCGGCTGGGAGGCCCCTGGCAGGCAGAAGGGCTGAGCTAAGGGGCTACAGGAGTATCCCGGCCTCACTGGGAGAAACCCACGAAGCAAGCTCACGGCTGGTCCTCCCGCCCCACAGCCGGCTGGCAGAAGCCAAGGCTGACCAGAACCTACACACCTTTATCTCCTACCTCTATTTCCCATGCCTGGGACAGGATATGGAAATAATTAGAAAAGGATAATAAAATTAAAATAGGAACTACCATTGAATGAGCATCTGCTCCATGCCGGATAGTTTGTTTAACACTCCATCTGCGTTATCTCATTCAATCCTTGACCACAACCCTGTAAAGTACCTGGGATTACCACTTCTAAAATGAAGAAACCGACTGAATGGATAAATAAATAAACCAGCGAGTCAACGAAAAACCAGCTTGAACAGGATTTCCAGCTTGCTCCACATGCAGTTGACAGCACCTAGGTGTCCAAAGCAGAGATGTCCAGCGGGTAGTTGGCAATTTTACAAGGGCTTCTAAGGCCATTATGGCACTGGCATTATGTCTAGAACTTCCGAGAATTTGCGTTGGCCAGAAACTGACACCACAAAAGGAGACTGGAACAGGACATTGTTCTGGGACATCCTCAGAGAGAAGGCTCAGGATCCCTGGTCCACATTAAAACAAGGCAGCAGGACACGCGGCTCCTTTTCACTAGCACGTTTCACACACCCTCTAATTATGTGATAAAAATCCCACTGGCGACTGCTTTTCCCAGAGCCGCACATTACCGCCATCCAAATATTTCTCAGTCTCTAAATAATAGGGTAGTTTTACAAGGCACGTATCTGCAGCAGCTGCAACAGCACAAATGGGTGCTGGTTAATCCCTTCTATTTATGTAGCCCTCCGATCATTTATAGGATGCCCTCGTGGCTTTATTTCATTGGATCCAAGCAATCATGTTATGAGACAAGTCGTCTTATCTCCATTTTAGAATCAAAGAAATCAAGGCTTAAAGAGGTAAAGTGAATTGCCCATGGTCGCATGCAAGGTCTTCTGACCACGGCTGCCTTGTCTGGTAACAATGCCATGTGCCAAGCACTCTGCACAACAGCCCCTTTGTGATGGGGAATTTTCACTTTCCTTTCCTTTCCTACTTAACTTGCAAGTGATAACAAATAATGCCTGCTTATATATCAATAAAAAGGTCCATGTGATATAAAACCTGACAATCCTCTTCTCTTATCGCAACAAGGCTTAGCCAACTTCAGAGGTTGGCAAACTTTTTCCGTACAAGGCCAGACAGCAAAGGACTTTGCAGGACAGATTGTCTCTAGCACAACTACTCAATTCTGCCCTTGTGCAAAAGCAGTCAGAGACAAAGGGGTGTGGTTGTGTGTCAAATAAAACTTTATTCACAAACTGCAGGAGAGGAGCGGTACAGATTTGGCCTGCAGACCTCATCTGCCAACTACTGACCTAGACTATAGGGTGTTTCCATCTTCTTACCAATCTGACTAACCCACAGGAGTCAAATCTACAAACTAGGAATCAAAAGACTAGAAGACTTTGCTACTTTTTTTTTTTTATGGTAATAGATTTGAAATGTCCCTGTCAATTTTCCTGTCCAGAGCTCTCTGAACTAAAGATCCCTTTATGCTATTTCAGCCACTTGCTGAAATTATCTTCCCTACCCCACCCCCATCTTCCTTTTTTCCCCTCTTGAGTTTTCCAGTTACTGGTATAACATTCTCTAAAAAGCTTTATGCTGCTATTTTGCCCTTCAACATGTAAACAGATGACTCCCAGGTCCCTCCCAAAGTAGTCTTCGCTTGAACCGTATAAATGATTGCTCTGCTGAGATAATGTGGCCAAAGACCTTTATGATCCTGACACCAAAGACGCAGCCAAAGAATCACAAAAAGCCCCAAAAGCCCCCACCTTACTTATGAAGCAAGGTCTACAGAGTTCAGAATTTTGCAGGATGGCTCATACACCAAGCTAGGAATTACAACAGGGCTGACCTAAAGCAAGACAGCTACAATTCCCCAACTGATAATTCTGTGCCAATCACCCTTTCAACATACCTCCAAAGACTCACTTAATAAAAACATCCAATAATGACACGAGAATACTCCCTGGAAAAACTGTTACATTGTTGTGGATGAAAAACCCAAAGGGAAGCATGAACATGTGAGTATTAGAGAGTGATGTTTAGAGAGAAGTCAAGAAAAACCCTTTAGCTTTTAATCTCATTTTCAAGAAGCATCTAACGTAAGTTGTGCTTTCTCTGGTCCCTATTCACTTCATAGTCATCCTCTACCAAGAAAAAAAAAAAACAGTGGGCATGACAGGTAAGGAAAGAGAGCCAAGCTCATTTTTAATACTTTGTCTTACAATCAACTGGCACAAGGAAGTTCCATTCCCCCATAAGCTAAACATCCAGACCAACTAAAACAAATGCAAGATTATGTCTTAAACGCTCCTAAAGTAAAGCTCAAACGGATCCTGTACTTGGGAGAAGAAATAGGGTGATGTGCATTCAAGCTCAAATATGCCTGACACAGTAATCAATAAAAGTCTATTTGATAACTATATGAATAACCACCAGGAACCAACTTCCTGTCTGGGGCTCTAAGGGTTTCTTTTCACATCCTCATTCCTTAAGAAGCTAAGCATCAGTTCTGCTTCATCTACAGGACCAAATGATTAGCAATGTGAGTTCTGGCAATATATTTGTGCTAAATAAAGTATTACCAAGCAGTTCAGATGCCTGTGTCACTCAGCCTCATGAATGTTTGGTTGTACAGAGAAGCCGGATATCTTCTCATCCAATTCAGCAAAAATCTAGGGTATATTTTAATAGCTTCTTCTCCAAGTCCCCCAGTCCTACCCGGTAAACAAATCACCATCCATTCACATCCCACACAAGCACCCACGGCCACACATGTGCATGTACCGTCTTCAGATAATTGCGGCAACACCAACCCAGTGATTCAGATCCATAATGATTTCTAGGAATTCAGAAAGTCTGAGTTTGACATATACATTCTACCCCCTTTTTGAAAACCATTCAAACAGCTGGGAGCAGCGCAATGATCAAAAGCTGAGACTCTGCACTCCAGGACAAAAGGCACTAACACTGAACGTGCCCAAGGCAGACATGCACAGGCTGATGCCTGAGGGACAGGAGGACACAGAGCAACCTCCTCCCAGCTCCTACTGTCAACTGTGCTCACGGTGACCACACCACTCCAGCATCCGCTGGCCATCTGCTGGCCTGGGGCTCCACCCCCAGTCACCACCCGTCCAGACAGAGACGACACAAATGAACCATTTTTCCTCCCTTCACATGTCATCTCCCAACCAAAAGATCAACAAAAATTGGAGGAATTGACATGAAATTGGAAACCTGTAAGATGACCTAAAGCTTTGGGAATAGGAAGTCAAGAAGTGGACAGCACATGGGAAGGCCTGAAGGCAAGTGAGAGCACAGTATTCCCGGTGTTACTGGAAAAAAGGCCAGCTGTGTTGTAAAGCGGCAGAGAAGGAAAGGGGAGAATAAGGTGGGCAAGTCAGCCAGGGTCTGATCATTAGCATGTGCCCTCTGGGGCTACAGGAAGGAGTTTGCATCATCCCAAGAGCACAGATTAACCACCGAAATGTTGAAGCAGGGCAGGTGGCACTGACGAGCCGCGCATTTCTAGAAAGAGCACTCTGGCTGTACCATGGAGGACAGGTGTGAGGGCAGCAAGGTGAGGCTGCTGACTCTACGTCAGGCTGAAGGGGGCCTGGGGTGGCAATGGGTACAAAGAAAACATTGCATTTATGGCATGTGCTTCTTCACCTTCAGATCCTTCTGTGCTGACCTTGGTGCTTCTTGAATATCCTACCAAACTTCTTTCTGGGATTCCTGACCAAAGAGGAAAAAGGCCAATTACTCTGGGGCCCTGTTGAATGGGATGTGACAACCCCTTTCAGAAGCAAGGTGGAGCTTGCTTTTATGCTCCAGGTGCCCAGCACTTAAGACATCACCTTATGTCACACGCATTATCATTTCACTTGACTCCCTGAGAGTGTCAGAGCTGGTATAAGCCCCCTTTAAATAAAAAAGAAATATTGAGAAAGCCAAGGTAAACAGGTTCTAAAGTCATGGTGAGTGATCCTTGGGTGGAGTCTGCAAATCGATTTAAAAAAAAAGGCACTACACATCCTTTGATTATCTTCCCTGGGTGGTTGCCACATTCCTTCCCCTGATGTCTTTACATCATAATGTTGATGCCTCACCTTTTAAAAATTGCTAAAAAATAGATACTTTGAAGGATGTGCCCCAGGGGGAAAAACTGTCCCCCAGCTCCTGATCCGAGCTATGGTCAATGTAACTAGGGTACTAACGGGTGGTGGAACCTGGGTGAGAATCCACATGCGTTAACTCCTAGTCCAGGCCTCACCCCACTACATTACCAGCGTGGGTGGATGAATAAGGTACATGAACAAGCAGAGAGAAGTGACGAGCCAATGAATAACCCCTTAAGGTTTTATAATACACCTGCTTTGTCTAATCAGAAATTATGTAGGAAAAAAAGTCTTTTTTATGTCAGCAAAATCAGATCTAACGGGAGCAAAGAAAAATGAGCAGGTTCCTCTGATAGCCTCTCTGGGTAATTCAGGCTGCCTTTCCCAATCATGAAGATACTACCATGACTCAAGGCTCAACTACATCCACACACACCTAAAAAAGGCCACCCTTAGCAGCCAACACTTTTGCTAACGGTGGAGAGGGGAGAACGGAGTCCTGCAGACATTAGTTGAGCCCCTGTATCCAGGCACACCTGAAGCTAGCCCTACATTTTTCCCCCAGTTATATAAGCCAATAAATTCCCTTTTTATTTAAGACAGTTGAGGCAAAGTTTTTTGATCATTTGGAGCAAAAACACCTTAATTGATACGAAATGTAAACTGGGATAACATTTCTATAAAGCCATATAACAGTATGTATTGAGAGGGGTGTGTGTGTGTGTGTGTGTGTGTGTGTGTGTGTGTGTGTGAATAGCAACACTTTTACATTGTTCATACACTTTGACCTGACAAATTCATTTCTAAGAACCCTTCCCAAGGAAATAATCCGAAACACATGCAAAACTTTATGTATAAACTTTATGTATAATGTTTACCATAAAAGCACAAACTAGGACATAAACTTAATGGTCCACATTAGAGGAAATGATTAGACAAAATGATACTACATCTTTACAACAGAGTATTATGAGACCACTAAAATGTATGTTTACCACAAATTATTAAAGGTTAAGGTTAAATGTTTTGCCTCTAATTTTACATAAAAATGTAAGGTTCAAATTGTTTATGTATTATTTCAACTTTGTAAAGAAAAATAAAATACACAAAAACACTAGAAGATCATGTACCAAATGCTAATAGTGGCTGCTTCTAAATAGGGATATTACAGGTGTTTCATTGATTTTTTTTAATTCTTTGCTATTCAAATGTTCTACAATGATCATGTATCATTTTGATGATCAAGGAAAAAACTAAGCAACACAACCCTCTCTCTAAAATGAAATTCGTTCTTCTTCATATTAACCAGAATCTCTCTCCCTAAAGCTTCCGCCCAAGAGTTGAGATTCCAATGTTAAGATCTCTGGGACCATACATGTATCCTCTTAACAGCCTTTCAGATATTTAAGATCCTATCAAAATCTGAGTTTTGCCCTCTCCAGGTTAAATTCTGTTCCCCCACTAACCCCCCCAGAGCAGGGTGGGCTCTTCAAGTCTCCCCTGAACATGTTCCAAAGTGCTGTTCTAAATCACAGAGCCCCAAGTGTGGTCTAGTAACTCGTACAAAGGGAGTGGGGTTTTTACCTCCCTTGCTCTAGATACAGCGTCTCTATTAATGCAGCCTAAGATTCCATTTCCTCCAGCTCAGGACAAGAATGAATGGAGCCACTCAGGTTCCTGAGATAAAGACGGAATTCACCACAGCAATATATGCTTCCCCTCTCTCTGCAGAACACCTGATTCTCCTAAAGTCATACTCCCACATCCGCTGAAGAATTCCTCAGCGGTGAGGTCACTCTGAACCAAGTCCAGCACTTTCTAAACCCCAGGGGAAAGGGGCCAGGGAGACTGCAGCAGAAGTCCCGAGTTTCAAAGCTCTCTGGAGATAATCCTCTCTGCTCCCCAATGCCAGGCCCCAGGGCCTCACAAAACATAGGCACTTGGGCCAGATTTCTGTTGAGTCTGTTTTCAAGGGCTCGGGGAGTCACAGGGTGCACCTCTGCACATCTCAGAACACGCACAGCCTTTGGGGAAGTGGAGGGGATGCTTCGTGATTGCTCCTTGTCATCATGCAGGCCCTGAGTGAGGTTCACGAAAAGGTTGCAAAAACCGAGTTCTGGGCCTAATAGAGTGAATCATAGAGAGGCCATAACGGTGAAAACCACCAAGTATCCACGTGCAAATACCTTGCACACATACGTGCTCTCACACACGGGTTTCTACCCTTTCTAGACGATGAGTCGTTCCTCTCCCCAGAAACACAACAACTTCTAGATAAAGCAGCCCCAGGAAAGGGATGGCAAATAGCCAGTAGTTTTTTCTCCCAACGCACAGATGGAAGAACTGAAGCCGAGGAGGGGAAATGGGTTTCTTAAGACCTCACGTGGTGAGCCACCCGCAGTGACAAACAGCTTCCATCTCCAGGCACTTGCTTCCACCACTACCCACTGCCTCCTCCTGCAAAGAAAATTAGCACCAACTGCCCTCTGGACTGCAGGATCGATGTGCTAATTTGCACCCTGCTTAATTTTCATTTGCATACAGAATTCACAGTTCCTAATTTCAAGTGGGTAAATCAAACAATGAGGCCAGTCTGCTACAGTTGTCCTCAAACCCAGAATTATGTGTTTTAGTCACAATCATACTAAATGTTAAACTAGTCCATTTAATTGTATCCCAGAGTAGGGGTACCTGGGGGCTGGCTGTAAAGGTTGGCAGTTTATTAGCACTCACTCCAGGGGCAGGAGAATATGCCATGATTTACATACACACACACACACACACACACACACACACACACACACACACACACTCCTTCCTCTGCTGTCCAGGATTATCAGGGGAATTTCCAGGAGTTCCAGTCACCTGGATATTTCTTGTGTAAATCCCAGAAACTACTCAAACTACCTGTACACCTCTCAGAGGGCCGGGAAACATGGTGAAAAGGACAGGGACACATGCTTCAGTCAGCTCTGTCAGTTACGTGCTATTTATCGTCAGCAAAACGGGGCTCACACCATCTATGCAGACTTGCAGAGGTTTACAGGAGTACGTAAAACAAGAGTGAGGACGTAACCAGCACACAGCAGCACAGCACATAGACAGTCCGTAAAGGTGCTGTCCCCCTCCTTCTACCCTTTAAAGGAACATCTTTGCAAGATATCGTTAAGAAAGAAAAACCATCCAGTGTCCTCCTGCCCCAGGTCCCACATGATTCTAGTAGCAGACTTGAGGAGATCTGATGGCCAATGCAACCTAATGCATTCGTGGTGGCACACAGGAAAATCACAGGGCTTAACCCACGTGCCTACCCCTTTGCAGCAGGGGATAGACCCTACCCAGTGATAAGGAAGCAGGACAACGGGGAGGGTAAGGAGTATCTTCGCCATGTTTAATCAATCAGCCCCTCTTAGCTGAGTGGCTAGTCCTGGTCCTGTTCTCTAGCTGTTTACTATCCAGCTAGGAAAACAAGGCCCCAAGCCCTGAGACCTTGTCTTAGCAAGTTCCCTCTCTGGCCTCAGAGGCCACCTCTGAATAGAGGTGCTGGTCCAGACAGTTTCCTCCAGCCTCACACCTAAGCCCTGGAGGCAGGCGCTGAGAGTGCCTGGTCTGCCCTCTTAGTCCCGGGGAAAGCTCTCAGCAAATATCAGGCTAATAAATGAATCCATAGGATAACGAAAGAATGAGCAGATTCAATTTGAACACAATCCTTCGGAGATTTGCTGCATATTGTCACCAACAAATACCATGCTGATGTGCCCACTTCTAAAGCCTAGGAGGAGAAATCCAAGTGGTTGCCTGGTCCTCCTGGGACCCATCCTTCCCAGAAGTTAGGCCGGCAAGTAAACTCAGGGCCCCGCATCATCTTCAGATGTCTTGGGGGGTTGACTTTAGCCCCACGTTTCTTAACAACAGCCCTGGAAAGAAAGCTCTGAGCCGGACTCCCTTGTGAATACTGGCACTGCAAGGGCATTTCAGTTTCTGTAACGGCTGGATTCCACCCTCTTCACCCAGGGCAAGATCACAAAAGGTCAGATTGACAGCAGCATCACCAAGATCAGCAAGTTTAAGCCTCAGCACCTCCGATTCATATGCAGATACCTCTGATGACTGGAAAATGAGAAGGGCCTTCTGGGAAGATTATAGGCCTGACAATTCACTGTGTAATTAAAATGTCATTCTCTCCCTGGCTTCCTCTGAAGGCCCTAAATGAGCATCGCAACCCCCGCTCTCTCCCACATCCTGTGCTCATCCGTCCCTCATCATGCTCATATGATGTCTTCCAGGTCAGACCTGAAGAAGGCGGCACCAGGGCCCTCCAGCAGCCACAGCGGCGTCCAAGATGCCTCCCCATCACCCCTGGCAGGTGAGGGCACCCTCATGTGCTGCAAAGCTCCCTCCAGCAGAGCCCCGAAAAGCTGCTGTCTGGCAACACAAGTTAACCTGAGAATCTGTGACCCCAGCAGGGCGGGGGCCTGGAAGATTGGGCATTCTCAGCCCTGCAGCTCTGCCACACACCCTCAAGTCAGCCATCTCTGCTTCTTTGTTCAGAAAAGTGACATTCCCAACAGCTGGCCCTGGTGGTGAAGAGCCCGGGCAGAGAAATACAGACTCTAGATCCAGGATCTAGGCCTAGCCCCTAAGTGACCCTACACGAGTCATTTCCTCTCTCCTGAGCCTGAACGGGTGGGTGAGAGGAACTCTGAATGGCCTCACTTCTAGTCTGTGTCCCAGGCTTTCTCTGTACAGGCTTCCAGCTGAAAAGCATTTTACTTGGGTCTTAGGAACTTATTTTTAGGAACAGACCAGGCTCAATTCACTAGCTCCATTTCACAGAGATTCAGATCCGAAAACTCCCAAGTAAGATCCAGCTACACTAGAAAACATAGCAGCCAGTACATTCCAGCTGCCAAGAGGCTCTGTTCCATAATCCTAGCTCGGCAGGGCACCCTCATGCATGTGCCCTCCACTGGGCATGGGGAAACCCAAGGGAAAAAGACACCATCATGCAATTAAACACAGCAACACAGAACTAGCAGGATTTTTCCCCTTTGTTTCCTCTTGTGTTTAGTCAAAACACCACCTTTTAGGTTTGGCTGTGTGTGGTCTTTGCCTTGGCCTGAAGAGAGACTATTTCTCGATTATTTACTATCCAACACCCCAGACAATGCCATTAACAGTTAATTATTACTCCACAACATGGACTCTGCCCTCAAAAACGTGTGTTTTATGCACTTGCCAGTAAACACCCAGGCACAGCCTTACGGCTCACGCTCACAATGGAATGGGAGAAGAAAAGGAGAGCCACCAATAAACTCTATTCTAACCACTCCTTGTAATTTCTCATTCAGTTACAGCTGGAAAATGAAAAGCTGCTGGCTGAACCAGAAGAAGGATTGGGTGTGAAAAAGAAAAAAGAGGGACAAAAACCACAGCGGGGCCCCCAGCCCTACTCTGCTCTGGATTCATTCACTCAATAAATGCTTTACTGGCCATCTGCTAAGTGCCAGGCAGTCTGCTCCTCCCAAACAGCCCCGCTGTCAGTCTGTAAAATTTATGTCTATTTAACTATTATAATCGAATACTATATCGCATTTTTTCAAAGCACGTTTATTTCTACTGCAGTTTGCCTTCCACAGTCCATGTGGAGATGAGATGCTCACCCAGCATTTGTTCCCAGTTTCTGTTTCCCAACAACTCTGTCTTAAGAACCAGTACCCTCTACCCCTCCCTCAGCCCAGCTCTCACACTGCTGCTTCGCTGCAGCCCGGACCAGATGGCACATTCCCAAAGGGTATGTTTTCCATTAGCATTCATCATTCTCAACATTACCAAAGCACCTACTATGTGCTGCATACCACGTCTTCTGAAATCCCCACAGCACGCAGAGTTCTCTGCTGTACATCTGGCCTCAGAAAAGGTTTAATACAGAAATAGCTTGGCATCAACCAACCTAATGAAGAAATGAAGACAGTAAATAAACCCACTAAATAAACAGCCAGCCCCAGTGTCACCATCAGGCATTCCTATTCCCTTTGTCACCACCAAGTGTGCTGCCTTCCTCTCCAGAGGCAGTTGACAGATTTTCATTTTACCACATTTTCCTTCAAACCTCATTGGAGAAAATGCAAGACCAGGAATTGGGAAGAGAATATGTAAAGAAAACCCAAATCTTAAAACATTCAGGCTCTACTAAAAATAGAAAATACCATTCAATCCAGCAATAGCACTATTAGGCATCTACCCAAAAGAGCAAAAAACATTCTATGATAAAGACATCTGCACCCGAATGTTTATGGCAGCACAATTCACTATTGCAAGAATGTGGAAACAACCCAAGCGCCCGTCAACCCATGAGCGGATTATAAAAATTTGGTATATGTATACAATGGAATATTACTCAATCATAAAAAAAGACAGTGATCTAGAACCTCTTATACTTTCCTGGATTAAACTTAAGCCCATTATCCAAAGTGAGGCACCACAAGATAGGAAGAATGGGCTCCACTTGTACTCGCCATCAAATTGGTACTAACTGATCAACACTAGGGTGATCACATGGCAGTAATACTCTCCAGGGATTAGGGGGCGGGGGGGGGGAATAAACCCGCAACTAAAGGACACAGGGAGCATTGTAGGGGGGAAGGGCATGCCTTTAACCCTCACTTGGGTGAAGCAAAGACAAAAAGTGTAACCATAATGTTTGTACCCTCATAATCCCCCGAAATAAAAAAAAAAAAAAATTCAGGTTCTGACAACTGTCCTCTAACCCCCACATTCACACAACCAACTCTAAAGACCATGCATGTTCCATCAACAAAGACATTCTGACCTTATTTACCCCTTTGGTCCAACAGTCTGATTTCTTTTTATTTAGAATCAGTTATGTTCCTGGCCCCAGTCTATAACCTATGGTGGATAAATGACATACGCTTGCTCTCAAGCACCTGACAATCTAGCTGGAAAGATAAAACTTATCACACAAAACCTCAATCTTAGAACAACAAGGGCTTATGGGCCACCAGTGAAATAGGACTACGCGAATGGGATTCATGTGGGCTAAAGTGGTTGGGAAATGCGTCATAAAAGAGAAAATACATGAAGCAAGAAAAGGACGTCAAACGGCAACAGAAAAGATGAAAGGCATTTCTAGACAAGAGGGAAGGCATGAATGGAGGGAGGGAAATGGCAAATGACAGGGTAACTGGGGAAGCAGAAAGAGTTCAGAGAGGTACCCAGCCTGCATGAAGTGCAGGATGAGCACTGCAGAGTAGAGGAATGTGTAGTCTGGGAACAAAGTTTAAAAAGAAAAGTCAGCTAGAGGAATCTAGCTACTTACCTAACACATATATCCTGAGCCCATCTTATGTGCTAGGTACCTTGCCAGGTGCTGGGGATGCAGGACGCAATGGTAAACAGGACATTGCCAGCGTTTTCAAGGCTCTAGGAGGTCTAGGCCCCACAGGGAGACAGCAAGTACACTGGCAATTAAAGGACAGAGTGGTAAGTGCTATTACCATGGGGTACATAGTCGCACAGTAACTAGGGGGCACCAACTTCATACTGAGAAAAACAATAACATTGGTATTACTATTAATAACTATCAATACCATTATTCATAATGACAGCTTCCATTTACACCCACTATGTGCCAGGTACTCTACTAAGTACTCTATATATTACCTCACTGACTCCTCAGAGACCCTCTCTAGATACTACCCCTATCCCATTTTACCAGAGAGAAAGCGAATTTTGCAAAAATCGCGGAACTTCTAAGTGGCAGCCTGTGCATTCAGAGAAAACCATCTCCTCTACCACAGGCCACAAGAATCCCGATCCAGACAAGCCTCCTAGGAGCGACCGGGCAGCGTTAATGCGATGCACACTGCAGTACACCCAAGTGAACCGCTGCTGACCAAATGCTCCAAGATAACAACCGGTATCAAATTCCAGCTCCCGCAAGGTCACTTTTTCAGAACCGAATGTGCCAACCCAAATCCAAATGCCTCTCCTAGGATAAGAAAGAAGCTCGACTTCCTCCAGGCATTAATATCCCCCTCCTGCCTCCCCTTCCGCGTCTGGACAGCCCCAGTCCCCAAGGAAAGCCAAGGGCTGCTGGCAAGACACTGTCTCAGACCTACAGTCCCAGACCAAAGGTAAAGAGAACACTGGCGACCTTGCCAACCCCCCTGTACAGCTTTTATGTGCTCCTTTTGATCATCAGTGAGATCATTTAAGAAAAAAAAAAGGGCATTTTCATTTCCAAGAGCCCTTCTGGAACAGTGCACAAACCTTGAAAGGTCACAGGGAACTTTTCCACAGACACAGAACTTCCAACAGGGAAACAGAAACCTCAGCAGTCCTTGAGAAAATGATTCAAAAAAAGGGCACAACCATCGCTGAAGGTTACTTAAATATGGGGAGGACTCCCCTGAGCCAGAGAGTGGCTCCCAAACCAACCCAACCTCATGGCTACAGGGATGGACCAACCGGCTCGCTGCAAGCTAGGCTGGGCAGAGCAATCTCGCAAATTCGTGGTGGCCAAGGGAAGAGATTATCTGCCCTATTAAAGTCTATTAAAGTAGTAAAAGCTGTTTTGGTTCCTTATTTTATGAGAGAGATGCAGGGAAGAGAGAGAAATATAGAGGTCTACAGAGATGGGGAGATGGTAATTGGGAAGTTGGGGAAATCATGTTTGAAAAACAGATGGAGATGAAAAGAGGAGTCTGAGATGGGAAACAGGGCAGATATATCTGGGATGTTTATTTAAGGCTATGCATGGGGAGCTCAGTGATTGGAGTGTGCCTATCTGACACTTGTTGAAGTGACAGCCCTGGATCTCTGCAGAGCCTGTGAGACGGGCGGCCCCAGCAGCTGCCACGCTCCAGTAAGCTGGCAGCTCTGCCTCGGATCTCCTGGTAAATCCCTGCCAATAGCTCAGATGGAAAGGTAACCTCTTAATTAAAAAGAAAAAGAAAAGAATTATCCACCTAGAAGTGGAAAACAGAGTAGCAGAATCTAACTACTACGGGGTGGGTGGTGGGAGGTGAGGAAGGAATGGCACCCGGCTTTGGAAAAGGGTCAGAAGAAATAGGAAAGATCTAGGTTGATTTCTGCACTCCTTTTTCCCCGGGGCCCCTGTGAAATCAGGAGAGATTCTTTAGAGAATTATCAGAGAAGGGAACAGACAACCCAACTAAATACAGATGGAAGCCAAGAGAATTGAGAGTCTGGGCTGCTATTCAGCAAGACAGACAAACATTTAGTAAACGGTAAAGACAAAAAGGAAATGCAAACTCTTGAACACTCTCTCCTTCCTCCACTCAGACCTGATTGTCTAGCTCCCTCTCGAACCCTCAGGCCATTCCTACCTTATCTCTTAGAGCCTTTTCAACAGCCCACATGCCCAACAGCTGTGAGTGTCCTGGGCTCTTCCCTTTACCCAGACATGCTCCGGAACAAAACGGCCCAGAATCTTATCTCCCTTCACCTCAGCTTACCTCCACTTCGGCCTGGGACGGCCCTGAAGTCTGCCTTGCGATAACTCAGAATAGACCAACCTGTTGCTAAAGTGAATTTAAGACAGGGATGTAGAGCTCTTTCATTACAAGACAACCCAGGCTCCCTACTGTAGCTCCTTTCCAGCCACCTCAGTATCACTCCTGAAGGCATTTGGGCATTTCCTTGTAGCCTGAGGATCATCTTTTCGGTACAGTTAAGAAAAACCTGTAACTGTTAGAACTGTCCCACAACCTCCTGAGTGTTCTCGAAAGGTCATGGTGAGCTCTCTCATCACAGGAATTTCTCAGCAGAGGCCATCAGTTCCTTGCATCTGGGCACACCCTTGACACCTACCAGGGGTCAAAATGGGAGGTTAGAGGGTCTGGTTGCAATCAGGAAACTGGACTAGATAACTTATAAAGTCTCTCCTGTGATCTGTATAAAGGAAGAGGGGACGCGCACTGCCCTGCAAAAAGTAGAAAGAAGCATGTCAGGCTTCCTACCAGGCATTAAACCTAAAAATCAAACATGCATCAGATCCACACAGAGAGATGCAAAATCACCTGAAGGAAACAGAAAGGTGCTCAGGCTGATAAACCTGACTATAAGTAGATCGAATTATTTAAAAATCTCTGTCTCTATTTACACACACATCCGAATCAGAAGAGGGACTGGCCAAGGAAGCACAGAAAAGCTGAGACTTCTAAGCAAACAGGCATTGGCCAGGGAGGCACAGGCCAGTGAAGAGCTGTCTTGGCCCAAAGACACGCTGCCAAAGCTGCGTGTGCGGATGTAAAGCCGGTCTTCAGGCCTCTTTCTTCCTCTGGTTCCTGTAACACAAATGCCACTTGCACCTCTTGTTCTGAATCTACCATCCCCAGTGGCCCTTTTGCTTACATTCCACTTCAACCCCAAGCCTGTCACCAGGCCTTATGCCGTGCTCACAACATCTGCCTCCCAACCAGCTACTCGCCAACACAAACCCCATACATGTTCCTTTGCGAACTCTCCCGAGACCTTTCCCAGTGCAACAGGATCGTCTTAAGAGTAGCAACTTTCACACTAGAGACTGAGACACATCCTGAAATAATCCTGGAAAAAAGAAGTCAGGTTGATGGCTCAGACCAGCAGTAGTCAAGCCTCAGCACACATCCGAGTCACCTGGAGGGCTTGTCACAACGCAGATTGCTGGGCCCCACACCCCCAGTTTCTGAGTCAATAGGTCCTGAGTGGGGCCTGAGACTCTGCATTTCTAGGGATCACACTTTGAGAACCACTGGCCTAGACCATTCAAATAATCCAGGAAACAGAGTTGGAAGACCAAAGATACTGTCATTGACTGAAAACTACAGACAATTCCCTTAACTTCAAATGGAGCAGCAGTGAAACAAAACCCATCAGTTGGGTACCAACCGCATGCCAGGATCTACACAAGCACTTTGGCCCACATTATCCAATTCTAAATGAACAGGGTAATGCCTAGGCTAAATAAACGGTGTGATTGCAATGACAATAATCATTATCATTATTAAAACCAATGAGCCAATCAATTGTCTTGATCAGAAGGATCAAGAGTGAGTGACAAACACAGAGGTCAATTACAGCAGTGGTCCCCAACCTTTGGCACCAGGGACCAGTTTCATGGAAGACAAATTTTCCATGGACGATGGGGAGCGGCTGTAAATATAGATGAAGCTCACCTCCTGCTGTGCACTCCCCCCGCACTTCCTAAGTTCCATGGAAGATAATTTTTCCACGGAGGCGGGAGAGGTGGAGGAGGCAGAGCTCAGAGAGTGATGCGTGACCAGTTCCAAAGAGGCCACAGACCAGTACCAGCCCCCAGCATCATTCTCAATCACATTGCCGCATTTATTTCTTCACAGGACTTACCACTATTTGATATTGCCTAGCCTATTATGTTTGCATTATAATCAGTCTTCCCCACTGGAACATGAGTTCCATGAGAAGAGAGACCTCACCCATCTTACTCACCTGTTTCCCAGTGGCTAGAACACTGTCAGATAGTGACACTCAAATATTTGTAGATTAATGAATATGTGTTGAAACACCAGGCATAGTCCAACTCTAAGTCTGAGAAATCCAGCTCTGTATACAAAGGCGTGTTCTTTTGCATCTAAATTATGGAATCTAGTTTGCTTAAAAATTAACAGACCATTAACAAAAATAACCAGTTTTTTCCATAACAAATCATTAGGAGAATTAAATGAGCACCTTAAACTTTTTCCATGTTTCAAATAGATGAAGTTGGCCTAGATAGGGATGTTATTTTGGGTTTTTATAATGGCAGTTTTAAGCGATAATTTCTGGGTAGTTACTAGTAACTGAAATGTCCAATATCCAAATCATCCTTAGACCTATCGTAAGGTAAAACAACATGACAAAAGATCATAATACATATACTATGATGCAAATCTAAACTTGATATATCTGTGGAAAACACTAAAATAATCTTCATATCAGCCAATTGTTCAACATTCGAAAAAGAAAAATGGGGATGTTCATCACACTGTTATCATTCAACAAAACTTACTGCACTTCAAAGATGACATATAATAACATCACGCACACAGCCTATCATTCAACAAACCACCTCTGTCACTTTTTCCAAAGATTCAACAGTAGCCAGCCAGATTGCTCTCTTGCGCTAATATTGAAAAAACATTTCAGCGTTTGCCGGAGTTGTGTCTTAGGCCGTGTGACATATATCAGAGCGACAGACATAAGTGCTGCCCCTATACTCTAAAAATCCCATTTAAATAAAGCAAGTGATCCAGGTCTTACAAGGAACATTAACAATAGAGCGTTAATCAAGCAGCATGGAAATGACCTATAAAGAGACCACATGTGAGCCCAACTCCAGCAACAGAAATAGAAGAATTATCTCATTAAGCAGAAGTTCATGGAACAGAATACTGAGCAGTTTCCCAGCAGGCCATGGATAATTTACAAAATGATTGCAAAGGGCACCATTTGCTCATACAAAATAGCATCTTTTATCTGAAAACTCCAGCATGCCATTTAACCTAGGCTGCTTTTGTTGAGGTCCTAAACACGAGTGAGAATTGGTCCCAATTTGCAAGAGTCCAGCCACCTTCGCTACCAGGCAGATGGGAAAACAGTCAACGGGTGATTAAATTGTCATGACTTGGGGCTGCTGCTAGTTCTCCTTGCCAGGAAGGGGCATCCTCACAGTAAGGATGGCGAGCCAGGGACGAGGACAAGACGATGTTATACCACCATGTTTACGTGGCCCTCAGAACTCCTCAAAATGCTCTCATTTCCGACCCCTACGTGGCTGCATGAGTATAGCCGAATCAGGCAGGAGACGGCCTGGCTTCTGTCCAGCACATCACACGGTGTTGCAGACGCTGGGAAATTTTCAATCAGGGCAGCAGGCAAATGGTCACAGCTCTGAACGTGACTGCAAATAGAAGGCCATTGATTCAGATGTCAGTTCACCAAGAACCTCCCTGAGCCCCTCATCATCAGTGACCTGTTTTTCCATGAACTCTCTCCAACATCCTCTATTCGACCAGCTTTGCAGGTCTATACCTCTGCGCATTAGAGAGGGTGACAGAGAACCCAGCACATTCTCGAACTCAGAGCACATGATACTGGGGGACGGGGGAGGCACTTTGAGAACACATGTATCAAAAGCTTTAGAATTCTGCATACACTTGAATGCAACAATTCCATTTAGAAATTTATTCTTCAGGAACAATTCTGAATGTGTTCAGAGATACAACTACAAGGATGTTGAGGGAGAGCTGTGAGAAACTAGAAACAAGCTACATGCCAAACTATGGGGCCCGGTTAAATAAGTTATACTATATCCATTGAATAGAATGTAACTATATTCAGCCATTTAAAATGATGCTGTAGAGGATGAAGGATATGAAGTAATCTTATAAAATATCAAACAAATAAAGAAGATTATCAAACCTTATGCATAATAACATCTCGTTTGTTAAAAAATGTTCCATCTGAAACAGTGTCTGCTTAGGTTGCTATAATAAAAACACCACAGACTTATTAATAACAAACATTTCATTCCCAAGTTCTGGAGGCTGGGAAGTCCAAGACCAAGAGGCCAGCAGATCAGTGTCTGGTGAGGGCCCACTTCCTGGTTTGCAGAAGGCTGTCTTCCCACGGTGTCCTCACACAGCCAACAGAGTGAGCTTTACTTTCTTTCTCTTCTTATTGGGATATTAATCCCATCATGAGGGCCCCACCTTCGTGATCTTCATCTAATCCTAATTACCACCTCCTAATAGCATCACATTGGCGGTTAGGGTTTCAGCATATGAATTCAAAGGAGACAAACAGTGCGAGATGTACACCAAAATGCTTTATGGTGACTATTTCTGGCCAGTGAGATTAGTGGGGAGATCTGGGCTTTATTTCTTTTTTTCATCTTTTTAAAAAATTTTATACAATAAATATGAATCAAGCTTTATGTCGAAGAAAATAAAAATTATTGGTTAAAAATAATGTGATGCACTGTGGAAACATCCGCAGGCTTTAAACACTCACCTGTGGGAGACAATCATAACGTCTCAGAACCACGTGTAGTGACATTAGGGTTTCTGCCCAGAGCATGCATTATAACATGGTGCCAACCAGAACGTTGCTTCACTAGGTGTTTTCCTGAGGTCTTAAACAAATGGTGCTGGATACATACCCATCACACCAGGAACACCCTATGATGCCATAATTACAAGTGTTATTTTAACATGTACAGAAAATACGTAAGGAAACAAAAAGTTAAGAAAAGCAACTATGAGTGGAGGCGGAAGAGGAAAGAATTTGCTTTACTGGCCCCCTGGTAGCCCCTTATCGTCAGGCTCAGCCCCTCCTAGGTCCTGCTCCTGGTGAAGCTTGGGAATAACCTCAGAGCCTCAGGAACTCCTGAAGAGGGGACAGGAGGTAACAGCCAAGGGTTCAGAATTAAAATCTGCTTCCAGAGGAGGGAGGGTGTACACACATATTCTTTCTAGAATTTGCATGCATAAGGTTTTATATTTCCTCCACCACAAATCCCATGACATCCCTCATCATCATATCTGGCTTTCGTATTTTGTGTACCTACACAAAAATGCTACTTTAGAAACTGCATTATAATCTTATTAATGAGTCCAGAAGCCATAGAAGGTAGGCGAGAATGCTCATTCCTATGGAGAATCAGAGGTAGAAGCCTACGCAATTTGTCCCTAATTTGTGGAATTAGTTTACCATAAAATGAACACGGGCTGCCAACTAGAGTCAACACACAGAGACTGGGATAGTCAGAATTACAAACTCCACCCTTTCCAAAGATTTCCACTTCCTAATTCCCAGGAGAGTGAACATGTTACTTTACACAGCAAAAGGTACTTGGTGGATGTGATCAAGGTAAGGACCTAGAGAGGGGAGATTATCCTTAATTATCAAGGGGTCCTTAGAAGCGGAAGAGGGCGGCAGAAGAAGAGAGTTAGGGGAGAGGTATCGATGGAAGAATGGTCAAAGAGATGCAACGACGCTGGCTCTGAAGATACAGGAAGGGGCCATGAGCCCAGGAATCCAGCAGCCTCTTGAAGCTGGAAAAGGTAAGGAAATGGCTTCTCCTCCAGGAGCGCCAGAAAGGAAGACAGCCCTGCCAACACCTCAGTGTTAGTTAGCTCAGTAAGACCCGTGTCGAACTTCTGCCATAAAATAAGTTTATGTTGTCACTAAGTTTGTGGTAATTTGTCACAGTAGCAATAGAAAAAAATAAAGAGACTATCATGATTATTCAACAGTTAAAATCATAGTTCCCACTGCAGGGCAATAAACAAGACCTCGGGGCAGGTCATGGTGGCTCATGCCTACGATCCTAGCTTTCTGGGAGGCCGAGGAGGAGGATCGCTTGAGCTCAGGACTTTGAGGTTGCAGTGAGCTATGACGATGCCACTGCACTCTACCTCAGGCAACAGAGGGAGAATCTGTCTCAAAAAATAAACAAGACCTCAGCTTTGACTTAATCCAACACTCTCACCTCAGCCAGCTGCAGAGGTGGTATGGGAAGGCAGAGCTGCCAGGTTTTCTACAGGCCTCCCCTGGAGATCTTTCCAATTGTACTAGACACAGTACCGGTGGAACAGAAAAGACATCAGTTAGAATATCCCACGACGTGGTGGAAAGAGTAAAATGCTGGAATCGGGGGTTTAAATCCCAGCTCCCCCACTCAACCAAAAGTAACCCATCCGAGCATGGGATTTCTCACCAGTAACTGTGGAAAAATACAGGCACACCTCGTTTTATTGCACTTCACAGATATTGCATCTTTGAAGGTCTCAAACCTTCACACACTAAAGTTTTGTGACAAGCTTGTGGCAAGCAAGTCTATTAGCACCACTCTTCCAACAGCATGTACTCAACTTCATATCTCTTGTCACGGTTTAGTAATTCTCGAAATATTTCAAACTTTTCATTACTGTTATTATATCTGTTACGGTGAGCTGCGATCAGTGATCTTTGATGACATTGCTGTAATTGTTTGGGGTGCCATGAACCACACCCACATAAGATGATGAACTTAATCGATAACTGTGTGTGTTCTCACTGCTCCACCAACCAGCCATTCCCCGTCTTTCTCGCTCCCTCTCCCCAGGCCTCCCTGTTCCCTGAGACACAACAATATTGAAACTAGGCCAATTCGTAACCTTACAATGGCCTATAAGTGTTCAAGTGAAAGGAAGAATCACATGTCTCCCCCTTTAAATCAAAAGCTAGAAATGATTTAAGCTTAGTGAAGGAGGAATATTGAAAGCCGAGGCAGGCCAAAAGCCAGGCCTCTTGCACCAAATAGTTAGCCAAGTTGTGAATGTAAAGGAAAAGTTCTTGAAGGTAATTAAAAGTGCTACTCCAGTGAACACATGACTGATAAGAAAGCCAAACAGTCTTATGGCTGATACGAAGAAAGTTTTAGCAGTCTGGATAGAATATCAAACCAACCACGACATTCCCTTAAGCCAAAGCCTAATCCAGAACAAGGTCCTAGAGCTCTCTTTCGTTCTATAAAGGCTGCTGAGGGAAACTTTGACACTAGCAGAGGTTGATTCATGAGGTTTAAGGAAAGAAGCTGTCTCTGTAACATAAAAATACAAGGTGAAGCAGCAAGTGCTGGTGGAGAAGCTGCAGCAAGTTACACACAAGATCAGCTAAGATCACTGATTAAGGTGGCTACACTAAACAACAAGTTTTCAATGTAGACAAAATAGCCCTCTATTGGAAGATGTCATCTAGGACTTTCACAGCTAAGGAGAAGTTAATGCCTGGCTTCACAGCTTCAAAGGACAGGCTGACTCTCTTGATAGGGGCTAATGCAGCTATGACTTTAAGTTGAAGCCAATGCTCATTTACCATTCCAAAAATCCTAGGGCCCTTAAGAATGATGCTGAATCAACTGTCTGTCTGTACTCTATAAACAGAACAACAAAGCCTGGATGACAGCATATCTATTTACAGTACAGTTCACTGAATATTTTAAGCCCCCTGTTAAGACCTGCCACTCAAAAAAAAAAAAAAAACAGATACATTTCAAAATATTATTGTCATTGACAATGCACCTGGTCACCCAGGAGTTTGGATGGAGATGTAAAAGGAAATGAATGTTATTTTCTTGCCTGTTAATACAACACCCATTCTGCAGCCCATGGATCAAGGAGTCATTTTGACTTTCAAGTTTTATCATTTAAGATATACATTTTGTAAGGCTATAGCTTCCAGAGACAGTGATTCCTCTGATGGATCTGGGCAAAGTAAATTGAAACCCTTCTGAAAATGATTCACCATTCTGGATACCATTAAGGACATTCGTGATTCATGGGAGGAGATCAAAATAGCAATATCAACAGGAGTTTAAAAGGAGTTTAAAAGAAGTTGATTCCAACTTCAGACTTGGATGAGTCTGAGGGGTTCAAGACTTCAGTGGGGGTAGTGCTGCAGAGGTGGTGGAAACAGCAAGAAAACTAGAAGTAGAGCCTGAAGATGTGACCGAATTGCTGCAATCTCATGATAAAACAAAGGAGAAGTTGCTTCTTATGTAAAGTTGTAAGGAAGTGGTTTCTTCGAGATGAAATCTATTCCTGCCGAAGATGCTGTGCACATGTGTAAGTGACAACAAAGGATTTCGATTATTACATAAACTTAGTTGATAAAGCAGTGGCGGCATTTGAGAGGATTGACTCTAGTTTTGCAAATAGTTCCATTAATACTATGGGTAAAATGCTATCGAACAGGATCACATGCCACAGAAAAATCTTTTGTGAAAGGAAGTGTCAACTGATGTGGCAAACTTCATTGCTGTCTTATTTTAAGAAAGTGCCACAGTCACCCCAACCTTCAGCAACCACCACCCTGATCACTCAGCAGCCATCGACATCAAGGCGAGGTTCCCCACCAGCAAAGAGATTACAACTTGCTGAAGACTCAGATGATCATTAGCATTTTTTTAGCAATAAAGCATTTTTTACCTAAGGTATGTACTTTGGGGATTTTTTTAGACATAAAGCTATTGCACCTTTAATAGACTACAGCATAGTGTAAACATAACTTTCATATGCACTGGAAACCAAACACTTCGTGGACTCACTTTATTGCAATATCCGCTTTATTGCAGAGGTCTGGAACCAAACCTGCAAGATCTCCAAGGTATGCCTGTGCCAACTTGACAGTATTTTGACCAACGATAAGATTAAATGCCAAGTGTATGTCAGCACATGTGCCTGTCAGGAAGTAGATACTGTGAATGGTGACTGAGGTAACAATTATTGTAATAATCTGTCTCATTCTGGGCCTCTGAGTAACAAGCCACATGACCTTGCGTTCCAGTCTCTGCAGGCCCTGGCTTCCTCCTCTAGAGGAAGGCAGACAGCTCCTTAAGCATCTCACTATACATCTCTGGGTATTAAAACAGCAATGGTAATGGGAGCACTGTGAAAAATACAGGCCCAACAAAAATATAAAGTGGGACTTTTTCAATTCTATCCAGGAGTTCTCCAGAGTCCTTCATAAGAGGTGGCCTTCTCAGGTCACCACCAGCAAAGACGTTGCACACGCACTTGAACTCAACTCAGACCATACAGCATGGTCCACCATTTTTCCTGCCTGATATGAGCAGAGTACCGAATAGAAATCTTGGAGCACCAGAGATACTAATGGCTGGTGAAGCCACAAATGAAATAAACTGGACATTCTGGGCTTCCTCCCAGAAAAGAAGAGCCCAAACCCATCCCCTGATTCCTGGCTGTCGGGAAGCATCCACTCCAGTGAAGGGTTCATGTCAACACCACCCACTTCAGAGGCCGTTGGTAACTGTTACCCAGGGGCGCCTGGTACTAGAAATTCCCCTAAAAATGAGAACCAGAACTTCACAGCAAACAGTGAGAAAATAAGAGCTGATAGAGACTTAATCTTTTAAAACGAAGTAGAAATTATGCAAATAGGCTTATTTAAATTGTAAAACCTTATTTAAAATGTGGAACATTGAAATTATATTGAATTTTGCATTAATTCTTAGGCTACGCTAATTATTGATTTATTGTTGTAATTTTTCCAACATCATTACACAATAACATGACATCTTTCACTTCACCTCTGACTTTCACAACACTGCTATACAGAGGATAATCTTTGCAAAAATTATTTAAGGGCTTCTATTTTCTCAGAGGTGTGCCTTAATATTCAAAGATATTCAAATTCTTCTCTTTTGAAGTCAGTTTCTTGTCAGCATACTGGTTGTTTTTCTCACCAATTATGTATGAGTGGGTCTAACCCTGTCCAGTTCTCATTTGTCTGTGGTTTGAGCAGTTCTCCAACAATCTTTTTATTAACTACCTATAATCCCATGTCTTTTGCAAGATTTGCAATTTCACTTTGAAATATATTTGCATGGAAATGGCATTGTACTACTGCCAGATCTAAGTGAAACGCTGGCTGACAGACTCTGAAGATGGACAAGAATAGATGCTGGTGTTAAGGGGAGGAGGACTGAACGGGAACTGTTTTAGTTTTCTATCGCTGTGGAACAAATGACCACAAACTCTGCAGCTTAAAACAACACATTTATTATCTCCCAGTTTCCCTGGGTCAAAAGTCTGGGCACAGTTTACATGGATCTGCTGCGTAGGGTCTCACAAAGCTGCGATCCTGGTGTCAACCAGGCTGTGCTCCCTCCTAGAGCTCAGGGTCTTCTTCCAGGCACACGTGGTTGCTGGCAGAATTCAGTTCCCTGAAGCTATAGGACTGAGGCCCCAGTCCCTTGCTGGCTGTCAGTGGGGGGCCACATTCTAAGCTCCTAGAGCCCCCTGCAGTCCTTTTCCACATGTGCCTCTCACGACACAGCAACTTATTTCTTCAAAGCCTGAAGGAGAAGATCCTGCTCCAGGCTGCTAAAACAGCATCGCACATAACGTCATAATTATGGAGGAGGTTATACAAGAGCATGATGCATTGGGGGTCACCCTGGGGCTCACTAGTGAATTTTGGGGCATTATCACCACTGTTGCTTTCCTAGGCACCTCAGCGTGCAGAAGTCCAGAAAACGAACACCTGCACACCTCTGGTCCTCACCTCGCAGATCCACCTTCTCCATTCCCACTGCCATGGCCCCAGTTGAGAACCCAGCACTCTTGTGAGCACTAGGATGTGGTGTCCAGTCTTGTTCTCCTCCCTATCCATCCTCTACACCTCCCCTGGAGAGAGCTTAGGAACTTGCAAACCTGTATTTCTTCTCTGCTAAAATGTACCTACCAGCTCCCTACTACCAGCAGGATGAGGTCAAAGCTTTTTAGCAGACCAGCCAGTGCCTTCATGATTTTATTGCCAGAGAAGTCCAGTGCCAAGTCCATCTCTCTCCAGCCCCCCCGTTCTCTCTCACCTCTTGGTCCTAGAAGTCCCTCTGTCTGGACTTCCCTCCTTCCTCATCTATCCTTCTGATCCGAGTTCAAGGATCACAGCCTCTATGAAGCCTACCTTGACCTTCCCAGGAGGTACTGCATGATCTTTCTTCTGTATTCCGACTGAATTTTCTGCATAACTATTACAGCATTTACCCCCACACGCTGGTTTCCAGGTTCTTGCCAAAAGACTGGGAGCATATATCTAGAGGACAAGAGCTACTTTTTCCTTCCTGTATCTTTAGCAGTACCAGGGAACAGACAAAAGCAATGGCTGTAGAATTAGTATTTCCAGCACAGCATGGCAACTAAGAGTACAAATTATGAAAGCACGCAGCCTGCATTTGAAGTCTAGCTAGACCACTTCCTACCTGCGTGACTCGGAAGGTTACTCAACTTCTCTGTGCCTTGGTTTCATCATCTCTAAAATAAGAATATTGATATCTACCTCACAACATTGTCATGAGGAATAAACAAGTTAATATTTGTAAAGGACCTAGAAATGGGTATGGCATATGATTAGGACTGTATAAATATTTGTTAAGTAAAATAAATGTCCAGTAACTATGAGACACAATGGTGGGAAACTCATCCACAGGAAGGAGAGATGCCACACAGATCAGGGAGAAGAGCCAATGGCAAAATCATTATCATCACTATTGTTCTGAAATACTTCAGCCAAAAAAGAAAAAGTATACTGAAAGGTGGTCTTACTAATAACCTATGCAACAGAGGAAAATAAACTATCAAACACAAAGAGAAATAAACTCATAGCACAGAATTGCCCCTTTGAAAAGGAAACTCACAACACAACTACCCTCTTTGTTTTGTTTTCATTAAAACACCTGTGGCCTAACTTATTATCTCCAAGAGTCTTTCTCAGCCTAAGCAGACAGTAGGGGTCCAAACTCCCCACTTCAGTTCTCACCAGCACCAGATTCCAAGGACCAGAAAAAATCAGTCTTGCAGAGAAAAAAAATAAAGAGCACCTATAACTGCTTCACTGCCGCTTCTGTTATCAGTCTGCTGAAGCACAGGAAAAAAAAAAAAAAAAAGCCATTTTTACCCTTTAAAACTCCAAGCAACTTTCCTCAGCCACCCAGCACTACCCTCTACTTCTTCTTCAGTGCTGTGGACATACGGACACAGAGAGAGACACACACACACACTCACTCTCTCTCAGGGAAATAAATAAACTTTTACTTTTATATATCCTAATCACTGTGTGAGAAGTCTTTCTCAGCCTACGTACAAATTCCCCACCCTAACATACATATTTTTTTTTAAAACTACAAAAGAATAGACAAAGCCAGAATGATAAAATCCTGATAACTCCAGGACCTGAGTGATAGGTATAAGACTGACTAAACTAGTCTCTTTACTTTTGTATATGTTTGGCAATTTTCGGAATGAAGACAAGTTACATCTAAATAGGCCACAGGCCAGCATAGGCTGATCAGCCAGGAGGAATAAAAGCACCTAGGCAAGGCTAGGACTCCCACGTACGAGGGAGCTACCTTTTCCTTCTGTTGTTCATAAATGGACAAGCATCCCTGGTGAGCCCAAGGAGGCACCATGGTGCAGCCCTCTCCAGCTGGGTGGACACCACCTTCTATCACACACTCATCTCCAGAGACAGTGGGACACAGTGGGAAAAGCACTGGTATCAAGAGCCAACTGCCAGTGCTAGCTAGCTCTGTCGCTTACTAGCTAACTGACCCTCCTGAATTTCCTCATCTATAAAATGGAAAACCCTGTCTCACAGGGTTGCTAAAAGGATTAAATGATATTGCAAAGTAGTACCATGTTTGGTATATGGCACACAGTAAATATATTTTAAAAATAAAATATCACAAAACTACACGTACTCTCCCTGGCTGCTTGAGGGTTGACTGCCATCATAAATGACACTGTAACTATCCGGACCAGGAAGTTCACGACCAATAGACTACTTCAGAGGAAACAAATGGGCATCGATGTCCTTCACCCTGAGAAGGCAACACTAACAAAGACAGAAATTAGGGAAAAACTAGCCAAAATGTACAAAACCACTCCAGATGTTATCTTCGTATTTGGATTCAGAACTCACTGTGGTGGTGGCAAGACAACTGGCTTTGCATAATTTATGAGTCCTTGGATTATGCAAAGAAAAATGAACCCAAACAGAGGCTTGCAAGGCATGGCCTGTACGAGAAGAAAAAGACATCAAGAAAGCAGTGAAAGGAACGCAAGAACAGAATGAAGAAAGTCAGGGGACTGCAAAGGCCAACATCGGTGCTGGCAAAAGTGAGCTGGAGATTGGATAACAACCGAAGGAGTAAAGATTCTGCAATGACGTTATCTGGGGCCATTGTGTGGATTTTTCACAAGAGGATTAATAAACTTAAAAACTTTAAAAATAAACATACTCTTACCATATGATCCATCAATCACACTTCTTGGTATTTACCCAAAAGAAATGAAACCTTATGTCTACACAAAAACCTGCACACAGATGTTTACAGCAGCATTATTCATAATTGCCAAACCTTGGAAGCAGCCAAGATATCCTTCAGGAGGTGAATAAACTGTGGTACATTCAGACAATCAACACAAAAAAAGAGCTATCAAGCCATAAAAAGACATGGAAGAAACTTAAATGCACGTAACTAAATGAAAGAAGCCAATCTGAAAAGTCTACATACTATCTGATTCCAACTATATGACATTCTGGAAAAGGCAAAATTATGGAGATAGTAAAAAGATCCGTGGAAGCCAGGGGTTAGGGAGATAAAAAGATGAACAGGCAAAGCACAAAGCTTTCTTTAGGGCAGTGAGACTACTCTGTATTGTGCAATAATGGTGGATACATGTCGTTAAACATTTGTCCAAACCTATGGAATGTACAACACCAAGAGCGAACACTAACGTAAACTACAGATTTTGAGTGATAATGATGTGTCAATGTAGGTTCATCAATTATAGCAAGCATACCACTCTACTACAGGATTTCAATAGTGGCGACATTGTACATGTGTGGGAACAGGGGTATATGGGATCTCTCTGTCCCTTCCACTCAATTTTTCTAAAACTGCTCTAAAAAATAAAGTTTATTAGTTTTTGTAAATACAAAAATGACATCTTTACTTAGAATGCACTTAAATAAAATTTAAAGAAAGTTTCAAAAAATAAATAAAGAGTAGGCAAACTCACGTGTCTAAATCTAAAACTACAGGCCAATGACCTGCGCGCAAATCGAGGTGTGGGAAAACCGGGAGAGAGACTGAACTACGCTGACCCCAGCCCCACAGCTGGTTCCCTTCATGCCAGCTGCTCAAATATCAGACTCCACAGCGGACCTACCTGGTAAAACAGACTTGTCGCCACAACTTGTCCCAGAGATTTGAAAAGGCCATGTGTGTGCTAGCCTCTCTCCTGAGCCACACAGGGTGAGTCGTTCTCTGTAGCAAACTCCCCTGGGTTACTGGCCTTTACTGCCACACCAAAGTCAGTCAAAACAGCTTTCGGGGATCAGGATTAAGCTCCTATTCAACACAACAGAGTAATCCTTGGGGCTCAGCTCAGCCCAATTCCAGGGCTGTTTTAAATCACATAATCCACACTACTCCCCCATATCACCTTCCAGATTGAAAGAAAAAAAAAAAAAAAAAAGGAGTTCCCAGCCAGAAGGGTAGGCAATGCTTACCATTTACAGAGAATAAGAAATCAGTATACGGGCAGCTCAGCAGCAGAACAACCAATTTTCAGAGTGTGCTGACGTTGTCCGGGTGGAATTAGAAGGAAGTAGACGCTGAAAGGGAGGTATTTAAACAAGAAAGATTCCTGTAGGAATCTATCCAATTGATTTGAAAACTTATATCCACATAAAAACCTTTATGTGAATGGTTATGGCTGCTTTATTCATAATCCAGATCTGGAAGCAACCAAGATGTCTTTCAATAGGCGAATGAATGAACTGTGGTACATCCGTATTACGGAATATTGTTCAGCAATTAAAAATGAGCTATTATGCCACAAAAAGATATGAATGATTCTTAAATACACATTGCTAAGTGAAAGAAGCCAGTCTGAAAAAGCTATACATTCTATGATTCCAATTACATGGCATCCTGAAAAACGCAAAACTATAGAGACAAAAACAGATCAGTGGTTGCCAGGATTTGGGAATGGGGGAGAAGGCTGAATAGATGAAGTGAAATTACTCTGTTTGATACTGTAATGGTAAATACAGCACATTAAGCATTTGTCAAAAACCCATAGAACTTTATAGCACAAGAGTAAACCTTAATGTATACAAAATTTTTTTTAAAAAAATCATTGGGTGAAGGTAAGAAATCTCACGATGTAATGTAAAATGTGATCAAAAAATCCAAATGTATTACAAATGTATGATCAAAGGATGTAAGACAGTAAGGTGTGACCAGAAGTAACTTTAGAAATGAGTGGAGTCTATACAACTAAAGGTGAAAGGAACTGCACAGAAGCACTGTACTCTAGTTGATAAAGTTGCTTCCAATGGGGATATGGGTTAACAATTCTGCTATTGTTATACATGTACACCGGAAGTGAACAATTAAGTATATGGATGGTAGAAGCCAGGTTTCTACCTGTTGGGATGGAATATTACAGACAAGCAGACTTACTTATTTCACTTAGCAATGCGTATTTAACAATCATTCATATCTTTTTGTGGCAATGATAGCTCATTTTTTTGAATAATATTCCATAATATGGATGGACCACAGTTTATTCATTCACCTAATGAAGGACACCTTGGTTGCTTCCAGATCTTGATTATGAATAAAGCTGCTATAATCATTTACATGCAGGTTTTTATGTGGATGTGGAGAAAACTAATTTGTGTAATAGATTAGAATTGGAGACATCAGTATGAATTCATATTAGCTTAATATTGATGGCTACCTATAGAAATATATATAGATATTTGTATGTTCAAGAGGTAGTATACACACACATTTCCTTGCTCTATCAGCCGAGGGGGCCTAGAAGCAACATTCCAGAAGCAATGTGCACAACTAACACTCAGATCTTCATGTCTAGAACCATTCTCTAATAGAAGGAGTAAGGGCTTCGTGCAGAAATGGGTGATTCAGAAAATATACAGGATGAGTCTGGAATATTGTAGAGTGCCACAAAGTAAAAAAAAAGTTCTCAAAACAACCAGTAACGATGGGATTATGTCAAAGGATATAGGAGCCAAATCAAAGAGCTCCTAATGGCCAAAGCAGGAACAATTTGAGCAACAAAATAAAGAAGGACTTACAAGATATAAAATATCCATGAGTCTATACTGATATAAATGATCAGATAAATGAAGAAGGACAAATCTGTGCAAAAGAATTCCCAATAATTTACGTAGATACTCTGCCCTTAAGGAGGTAGAGCACGACTTCCCACTCCGTGTGTGCTGTGCATGATGACTTTCTTCCAAAAAGTACAGTATGAAAAGAAAAAGAGTAACTTTACAAATGCTGCCTCGAGCCGGGTGATCAAGGTTAACATCAGCTATGATAAGTCATATTCACAGCATGTACCCTTGATATGATATGATGAGAAAGGCAATTTATCTCTTTGGTCTTCATCCCCAAAATATGTTACTCTTTCCTAGTGACGGAAAAAAAAAAATCAGAAAAATCCCAGTTAAAGGAGATTCTACAAAATACAACTGCCTAGTAAACCTCAAAATTGTCAGTATCATCAAAAACAAGGAAAATCTGAGGAACCGTCAAAGAAGAATGAAGGTCCTGAATTCTAGCCAGCACTGCTGCCCTGTGGTGGCATCAGAGCAAGCCACAACCGTTCCAGGCCTTCGTTTCCTTACCAGGAAAGGGGCTTGGAGAGCTTGATCTCCGCATCCTCCCTGCGCCATCCCTTTTGGGAAAAGCCATAAGTCACGCTAGTAGCACTTGCGGTGACAGTGCTGAATGTGCCAGGGTTCAGGCACTGTGACTGACAGCTCTTGTGTCTTTCCCCGAGTCCAGCAGCCCACACCACAGTCGAATAGCGTCAACCCCAAGCCTCCCTGCGTGATCAGCTCCACCCTCTGAGCTACCTGTTTTTTCTGTTCCTTTCTTTTCTTTTCTGACCTGCTCATTCTCATTTTCCTTTTCTTCTTCCCTTTCCTTGTTTTTAAAACTAATCTATTCCTGCTCACCTACACCTCTCAACTTCAATACAACTTTTCCTAATAAACCTGTATCAAGCAAGCATCTACTAAGAAAGAGGCCACATGGCACAGTGGTTGAGAGTCTAGTTGCAGAAGCCAGAAGGCCCAGGGGGACCCCCAGAGCTCTGCCTCTTGCTACCTGGGTGGCCTCAGGCAAGTTATTCAGCCCAAGTCCCAGTTACCTTATCTATAAAATGGGACTAATACCAGCACCTCCCTCCAAGGGCTCCTATGAGGATTATCCAAGATGAACACACGTGCAGCTCTTAGAACAGAACTGTGAGCACTCAGGAAATGGTCATTCTTACTACTCCAGGCACTGAGCTCTGTGCCTCCGGGGGACAGATGTGACCAACACAGGGCCACTGCTTTCAAATAGTCCCAATTTAGTAAGAATGAACAATACTTATAAAAACAATTATAATACAAAGCAAGCTAAAATACCTAAAGAGAAATACAGAGATGGTGTCTCAGTTCAAAGGGGGCATGCTCTGGCAGAGAGGAAGCAAGAAAAATTTCATACCAAAGGTTTTCACTTGACATGAGCTTCGAAGGACGGGGAACAGACAGGGAAGGAGTTCCAGAGGAAGAGAAAAACGTAAAGACAGAATGGCCAAGTAAACAGGGCACCGCATGTTGGAAGACTAGTAAGAAAACCAGTGTGGCCAGAGAACTGAGTGTCTGCATGGCAAGGATGGAAAGTGAGTTCCCACAGGCACAGTGAAGCCAGACTGGGGACCCCCGACCACCAGCAGAGGACTCCACATTTCATTCACAGGCAACTGGGAGCCACAGGTGGTTTCTGAGCAGAGACATGACAGACTTCATGTTTTAGGACCTGGTTCGAAGAGGCATGCTGGGTGGGCAGGAGCTTGCAGCTCAGCCAATGCACAGCCACCTCTGTGAGGACAGAGGATGCGTGCTGCATGCACACAGTGGTCCTGCGTGCACACTGAGGAGAAAGTTCTCGGGGCGAGGGCACCTGATTCTTAAAGGAGCTGAGTGCCCGGCCATGCAATTAAATGCAGGGGTGTCCAGGAATGGATTACTGAAGTGAAAATCATAAATCAATATGATCTCTTTCAATAAACAATCCAGCTACTGACTCCCCATCGGCCCCTCCATGGGGTGCAATTGTTTAGTTTAAAGGCAGCCAAACTCTTACTTAAATTAAGTGTCATTCCTGCTTAATGAAGACCAGATGTGCAAGCTAACAAAGAAATCTAATCAAATTTGAAGAAAGGATTTCTGTAAAAGAGAAAACTGGAGGGAAGCAGTGGGATTGGTCAGAAAACAGCAGGTGCTAAGGAGAAAAGTCAAAGCAGGGCTCCAGATTCAATAGGGTCATTTGGCAAAGGAAGGCAGAGAGCTGCCCCAAATCCCACCCAAGGCAGGCCCTCACTGGGGAGTGGCATCTAGTATCCTGCTAAGCAGTTAGAATCCCATCACTCTTTCAGAAATCCCAGCCAGGGAGTCAGACTTTTTATTTTAATCTCAAAGTCCAAGGCTTAGAAGACTGTCCCAGCATGGCTCTCCAAGGTGGGAGACAATCCTTGAACGTAAACCTCACACCAGGCAGAGCCAACCCAACTCAAAGCAGGCCTGATTTGGACACTCGAGCCTGAACCAAGCCAGGCGTCAATCCTCACTTCCTCAGCCCCTTAAGCCTCTTGTTCAATAAGCAGCAGCAACTTGTTACACCACAGGAAGAAGGTAGGGTTTCTGTAGGCTCAGAGCCTCTCTTCTAGGTACCATCTTTGTCAGGACATCATCTTAGTCTTTCAATGGAGAAAGGAAGGAATGTAGGGAGGGAGGGACAGTGAGCAGGTGAGGAGAGGGAGAAGAGGAGGGCAGGAGGGACAAAGAGAAACAAACCTCCCTGCCCACAAGCCTCAGCACTATGACAGCCCCCATCAATTGCACATGGATTTCTAGGCCTCTGCCCTTTCGAGTGAGCAGACAACCTCTGTGGGGACCCTGCTACCACACTCTCCCTCCGAGCAGCCTGACCTTGTTAATCAGCTGTTTCCGCAGCTGTACCAGCTGATGTCACAAAGCTTGGCTGAGGACCAGAGAGGAACAGGTTGATTTGGAAGTTCACACCTGAGCAGACTGGCTCAACCAGCAGTCCGGAGCAGTGTGGATGGGATGGGATGGGGCCAGTTTCAACAGGGCGGCACAAACATAGGCTACTGCTGACTCTACACAGAGAAAGGCCTGGCGGAGCGTCAAGGCTGCACTCTGCAGGTGACACTCAGAGAATCCCTAACAGGGTGATTAGTGATGCTTTCTGTCTGCCTTGGAGAGGCAGCGTGGTGGTCAGGACCCCCGGTTCTGGAGCCCAAATGCTGACCATCTGCTGACTGTGTGCCCTTGGGCAAGTTACTGAACCTCCTCTTCACAAAGCGATTATAAGGATTCAGTGAGTTACTACAGGAAAAATGCTTAGGACAGCACCTGTTATACAACAACTCACATTATTATAGACTTGCTGTCATCACTGGTAATTTTAAACTAGCCACTTGAATTTTGATGTGTCTCATGTTTGGTTATCAGCGTCCCCTAAAAGAAATAAAACCACGCCCTCCCTGTTCTTTCCTGGTTTTTCCATGAAATGGCTTTTACGTTCACACCCTTAAGGAACTGAGGGGATGGCAAGTCAAATTTAAAACGTTAACAATATGTGCCCAGAACTATTCAAACTGTCTTCTCTTCCAGCTCCTCCTGAGCCAAGATAAACAAAGACCCACTTGGGTCGACAAGTGACAGAACGAAGCAGCAGAGGACGGGATGGCTGTCAACAGGACACATCGTGAGCGAGGTCTGTGTCTAAGCTGCGCAGGGAGAGATCCTTCCTGAGGGGCCCCCACAGGCGGCAGGGCTGCCCAGAGGGGCTGAGATGGAAGGTCGGCAAAGGCAGGAGGTGGAGGGAGGGAAACAAGGAGGTCTTGGAAAGGCAGGAGGGGGGATACTGACCTCTCACAGGGAAACGGGTCACACAGGCACGTCCTTCAGCCCCACAACCACCCAGGAGCCAGGGCTGGGAGATGAAGTGCATGAAGTCCTGGCAAAGCAAGGAGTCGAACTAGGGACTCCATGGCCCAGAGCCCAGCTCTCCCCACCATGGCCTCTAAAATGGGAGGCCTGGAGGCCCAGGGCTCAGGCAGCTAGAGGAGAGGCTGAGTAAGAAGGAAAAGATCCAGAATGACTGTTTTCTGTAAGAGAGCGCCTGGGTGTGCACTTCCCTTATTTAACAAGCCCTCGGGTGATAAAACGATTAACAGGCAAAGGCGGACGCCAAATCTTCTCAGGATGGTTAGTGGTTAAGGAGACAAGGTAAATTGCTAATATCACGCTAACAAGAGTGATTCCAACTGGTTAGACAGCAGGGTTTACTCGTTGCGGAGAAGCAATTTGTCATTCCTACCGCCAACCTCCATGCGGTTAAATGCCTCTCCAGGGAGGCAGAAACTCAGTGCAGCAGGAGGAGACCGTGAGGAACAGCAGCTACCCCATTAGTTTTGCACGCTGATTAAACGCCAAGGGCTGGGTGCCGTACAGAATACCCTCAGACAGCAGGTCTCTGCTCACCGGGCTTTCGACCTAGACCTGAGGGATGCTCCAGAGCCAACCAAGGGGCAACACCACCAGGCACGGGAACGTCCGCCAAGCAAGGGGCCCTGAGCAAGAGGGCTTGTGCTGCCAATTCTTGCTGCCTTCTGGGTCCGGCCCCCACCTGTGTGTACATGCACTTGATGGTTTACAAAGCCTTCTTGGTAAAAGGGCAATGAGGATGCTTACTTTACAGGTGGGAAGTCTGAAATTCAAAGAAATTAACCTGGCCAAAGTCACAGTGGTGGAGCAGGGAAATAAACCAAGGGCTTCTGCCTGCAAGTCAGGAACTGTTCAGAGGGAAACATTTCAACAAATCGTAGCATACCGAGATGACTGGGGAAGGTTTCTCTCCAAGTCACACATGCAACAGGGGTCCAGAGAGGAGATACAGGTATCCACTGGGTATTTATTATGGGACAGGCATGGTGCTAAGGACCTGACACTCATTATTGCATTTGGTTCCAACAAGCTTGACATCCTCCCTGCTTTACAAAAGAAGAATTAGCAGTTGAGTAATGCGCCCCTTTGCTCTCAAGATAACTGTCTTAGTCCCTGCCTCAAGGAGACAAATACATTGCAGTAAATGCAGAGACGGAGGTCTCTCTAGAGTAATGGTAACACAAAAGGGCACACTACTTTGCAGGCATCAAGGAAAGCTTCTAGAAGGGATGAAAGTCCAAACCGGCTTGTGGAGGACAAGCAGAAGTCGGGCTGAGGCCTGAGGAGGCAGACTTTGGCCAGACTGAGAAGGGGTGCTTCCCAGGCAGAAGGAAGAGCGGGAGTGGAGAGGCCCCCAGCAGGACACGTGTAAGGCACCAGGAACAGCTGGAGCATTTCTGTGGCCAGAGGTGCCAGGCAGAACCCATGCGCCTTGCTTGGAATTGAGACACCAGCCTGGACGTGATGCGCCATCACCCAATGGTTTAAAGCAGGACACCGCCTCTGGAACGATCTTCAGGTAGATGAGCTGGGCAACAGTGTGGAGGGGTCGGAGGGGAAGAGCAAAGGCACAGGGACGGTCTGGAAGGCCACCGCAGCTGTCTGTGCAATACAACGGGATGGGCCTCCACCGGATGGGATGGAGAGGGAGACACACACTTGAGAAACATCAGGAGGCAAATCAGGAAGGGTGACTCACGGGGCCAGTGACAGAGAAGAGGCTAAGGTGACCCAAAGGTTTCTAGCTTACATTCTTAGGTGGGTAAGATGCTTTCAGTGACACAAGGAAACAAAGTTCAGAGCAAAGAGGAGAGACTGCGGAAGTGATAAATTCAGTTTTTGACATAACTGAATTTAAGGTGCCTTTGGGACATCGAAATGGGGTGCCACACAGAATATATAGGCCTCAAGCTCTAAAAAGAGGTTTATAAATATCAAATAATGGCCTTATTTACATCTGGTGCTATACACTGCCTGGCAGTATTCCTAGACTGGAGAAAGGCACAATCGGGGACACAGATGATGCTGCCTGGACTGACCTTTGGTAAAGCAGGGACAGCCAACATGTTCTTGTGGGATCTCTGATCCAGGAGTACACGGACTGGAGTCTTGTCTTGGTTCTGAGACCACAACCACACCACATTCAAGCTCTAGAGTGAATCCTAGATTCCCCAACTTACCAGCTCTGTGATTTGGGCAAGTTATTTAACCTCTCTGTGCCTCAGTTTCCTCATCTATGAAATGGGATGACGTCGTGAGGATCAAGTAACATAATACGTGTGAAGTACTTTGCCCAGAGCCTGACACACTAACGTAACACATGGTGCCATCTGTACTCAACTCTGGTTAATTCTGACAAGGACCAATAGTAATTTAATTAGCCTGAGGGAATCATTTCACTTCTGTGACCCTTATCTGCAAAATGGATAATATCTGCTTTTTATGGGATTATCAAAGAGTGAAATTCAATGACAGGGGAAGTGAAAATTCACTTAAACAACTACAAAGTGCTACATATGTAACAAATCAGGGCCTTTCGGCAGGGATCAAGGAGGTCCGCCCTCCCAGCAGGTCCAGTCTTCAACACGTGGTGCCAAAGATGTTGTTCCACGCCCGGCCATCCTTATCCTATGTAACATGCTGCTTTTGGTCCCAAGAGGAAACCAGCCACACACCAGAGGCTGTGTAATGTGCTAAGTACAAAAAGTCACAGAAGAGAACACTATTCAGCCACAGAAAGGAATAAACTTTCGATACACGCTACAACATGGATGGACCCTTGAAAACATCACACTTAGTGAAATAGGCCAGACACAGAAGGACAAATATAGGAGATTCCACTTACACGAGGTATCCAAACAGGCAAATTCAGAGACAGAAGGCAGAACAGAGGTTACCACGGGCTGGGGGTGAACAGGGAGTTAGTTTAATGGGTACAGAGTTCGTACTGAGAATGATGAAAGCTTTGGGTATAGATAGTGGTGATGGGTACAAAGTAATGTGAATGTATTTAACACCACTGAGTTGTACACTTACAAATGATTAAAATGATAAATATTGTTCTATGTATTCACATTTTTTTAAAGGCTGCCTAAGTAGTCATCAAAACAAGGAGCGGAAGCTCAACACAACCTGTCGCCAATGCCAGAAGCATGAACGAACGGGTCCCCAAAGGCTGGTCAGCATAGCCACAGTGACTGGCATTCTGCATATCGTCCTGTTACAACAGATAAACACTGCTGGCTTCAAAGGATCCCCAAGCCTTAGGTGAGTCAATGCAAGAAACTGTAGACTGACCTGAGCAATATTCAAATACTCCCAGGGAAACGCAATGACATTATTTATTACTCTTGAGCATAAACAGCTGTAACAAAGCAAGGCACCTTATTTAAAAGCAAGCATGTGTTTGCCTTCTATAACAACTGGTTCCTACTCACTCTTCTCTGTTGACAGGTAATGTATTCGGCAGCTCTGCCCCGGGTTAAAAATCATTCCTGAATCACTCGGCTCAGGAGCAGAACCAAATTCCTCATACTGAGTGACTTTTCAGCCTGGTGCAGATCCAGGGGAAAGACAGATGTATTTCCTCATGTGTGGCCAGGTATTCAGTAGGTACTTAGTGAATCAGATTCTCTTGAGGTATGACTCCTGGGAATAAATTCCTAGAAATAACCTACCATTCTCCCTGAGGCTCATGAGTTTCCATTCACACTAGCCTTCTTGTCACTCCTGGAACCTGCAAAGCCCATTCTTGCCCCAGGGCCTTTGCACTTGCTCTTCTGTCTGGAACACTCTTCCTCCAGATACTCACATGGCTCACTCTCTCTTTTCATTCACATCCCTAGAGACTCAAGTGTCACTATAACCCAGAGACCTTCCCCAACAGTCCATAAAATAACCCCCACCCCTACCTCTCAGCACTGTCTATACTCACTTGTATAAAGCTCTCCTGCTTTATTGTTCTGCAGAAAATTTACATGTGATACTTTAAAATGTTTATTGTCTCCTCCCTTATCCCATCCCAACCACCAGAATACAAGCTCCAGGCTGACAGGGACTTTGTTTCTTAGACTGCCGTAGTATCCCTAGAGCCTAAAGCAATATTAGTTCAAAAAAGGAAGTCAGTATACTTTTTTTTGTAATGCGTGGGGAAAAATTAGGTCTGCTATCAACGCACTAATCTTTATACTGATGATAATGCCTTGGCCCCTAAGAAAGCACCGGTTTGTTTCCTTTGGCTGAGAAGAAGACAGCTGTAACCATCCCATCATACACTGCTCAATCCATATCGAGTGTTTTCTAAAATTTCATAAAGTCTGTGGCCCTTTTAAAGAAAAAAAGTTGGCAAACACCCAGTATTTGAATGGATAACTAATATGTGGTTTATCCATGCTATGGAATATTATTCAGTAATAAAAAATGAATATACTAATATACTAGAGCTACATGCTCAATGTACTGAAACCCACTGAATTTACTAACCCCCACTGAATTGCACACTTTAAATGGCTGTATTGCGTGGTATATGAATTACACTTCAATAAAGCTGTTACCCAAAATGGTGTTGGTAAGTTATGTTTGTTACATCATTTAAATACATAAAACTAGACATGAAATACTTATACATATAGGTCTTATACAAGATTTATAGATTAAGCACAAATTATGTAACCAATAAATTCAGATTAAAAGTGTTCACATCAGAGGAGGCTTTTGTTCTTGTAACTGGAACCATATCACTGCTCACAACAGGAATATGCAATGACTACCTTACCCAAGTTCTTTCGAGCCTGGCGTATGCATCCTCAGGGGTGATGCTCAGAATGTCAACAACTAGGGTGCCACAGTGCTAACAAATCAGAAGAGAGACTGACAGTAATGAGAACACCAGCCGAAAGTAACTCAAACAGCTGCCGGGGAGCAGGGCTACACGGCAGCTCTGCCTGCAGTACCACGCACCACACACTGACCCCATCTCTCTGCCACTCTCCTCTATTTCAAGCACTGCAAAACCCTAACCCATATCTCATTACTGCACAAAGTACAGTCATGCATCCTTCACTTGATTGCAACTCATTATACACAAATTAGAAATTTTTCTGTTCTTTTTCTTCAGGGCATAACTTGTACAAAAGAACTAATTTGGTGCCAACACAAGTAGAAACAAGTAGACAAACACAAACGTGGACGATAAAACCAAATGACAATGCTCAGGCACACAATGGCCCTTCCAACAGTCCAGAATAGGCTTATTTTACTTCGTTGTCATTAGGATCAAATGAAAACACGAAATTTTTAAATTCTTACAGAGAACTCTCAGACTCTTGGAAACACATCCCTAAATTCCAAGCCACAGAACCCAATTTGAGAAACACTGATCTACTGACGGCTTAGAAAAATATAAGTAATTGGCCTGAAAGCAACTGAAGTCATGTCTTTAATAATAACAGCTAACATTAAGTGCTATGTGTGCTTGGCAGCCAACTTGCATGGTTTTCCAACCCCATCATCTCTGCCCAATACAGAGTCATCAAAAAAGAGGCAAAGGGACTGTTATCCATGGTGCACACTGCATGTTCTAGGTGCTCCACTCGGTGTTCTGCATGCATTCATGCAGAACGGTAAAATACATCTGCTAAGGAGAGAATGATGACAAACAAAAACTGATGTATTAAGAAATTTGTGCAAAATCATTCAGCTAGTAAACAGAAGAAACTGGGCTTGAATTTAGTTCTTCCTGATCCCAATACTACAGCACCTCAGTGAGGGGGTGGAATCTTTTCCATCTCTGCCACCAGCCTAATACTCTAATCCCATTGTGGTAGGCAGAATAACAATCCCAATGAGGTTGCTGACCTAATCCCCAAAACCTATGAATGCGTTACCTTACATGACAAAAGGGACTTTGCAGGTGTGATCAGATTAAGGATCCTGAGAAGGGGAGATTATCCTAGATTGTTAGGAAAGGGGAGAGTGAGAAGGGGCCATCCAATCACGAGGGTCCTTATAAGTGAAGGGGCGGGCAGAGATGTGAAGAGAGGAAGCAGAGGTCAGAGTGACAGGACTGCTGACATTAAAGATGGAAAGGGACTTCAAGCTGAGGAATCCAGGCAGCCATCAGAAGCTAGAAAAACAAGGACCATAGTACCCATTGGGTTGGTTTATTCCCCTCCCCTCCTCCCTGGTTGCTTTCCACTGAGTTTTCTTCCCTCTGCGGACACGTGTGCTCACCGATTAGTTCCTATTTGATAGTGATACACATGGTGTTCGTTTTTCCATTCTTGCCATATACTACTTGGGTGACGGGCACACCTATAGCCAGGACTCAAGTATTACAAAAACGATCCATGTAATGTAAAACATTTGTTAATGCCACCCTTAATATTCTGAAAAAATGAAATAAAATTTAAAAAACCTTTAACTAAGCAGGAAAAAAAAGAAAAACAAAGAACAGATTCTGCCAACTCTTTGATGTAACCCCATTTCCAACTTTTGACCTCCAGATCTGCAAGATAATAAGTTTGTATTGTTTGAAAGCACTAAGTTTGCAGTAATTTATTACAGCAGCACAGTAAATTAATAGGGCCATGCTACCACAATGAGAGAGAGAGGTTTGTGTTATGACTTCAGCTGTTCAAAGGTAGACCGGCCAACTCTGAACTCAGGACCAACAGGAGTGAACAATGCTGAGAGGAGCCACTTAGGGAGAAAGCTATAAAAAGGGATAAGTGACTCCTGGACAAGACCTCGCATGGCTGAATGCACGAAGAGGCCACGTGCAGAGGCTTACTGCCAGCAGGGAAGGAAACATGCAGGGAGGTGGCACTCACAACTCCAGTCACTGCCTCTATAAAGCACCTGTCCACCCAGTTCCTGGATGTTCTCCCAGGAGAGCATCCAGGGCCATTTTATGTTTTTCTGGTTGTTTTTCTTGAGAGAAATTTCTGGAAGAGCTGGCAATACTGTAAGGGAGCTGCAGGGAGAGGGAGGGCTTGGCCATTTTCTGGTCACCAGCCCATCCTGTTCAAGACCAAAACCAATACCAATACCACTCCTGAGCAGCCACACTTGGGAAACCAAGTCACCGTTAAAGAGGAAACTGATCCCATAATGGACTATTTTGAAAGCCAAAAGTTTGCCCGTCCCACAGCCAAAGGAGCCACAGAAGGAGAACAAACATCTCCGGGTGTCATCTGGCCACAAGCACACGTCCCTCCAGCACCCAGGCTGCACTGGTCTCCAGGAGGTCACACCACATATCCACTGCAGGGATCTGTCACCTGGTGAACAGCCAGAAATCCAGTCTTCGGCCATAAGGACAGCACCGAAGGGCCACCAAGATGGCTTTCTATTCTCTATCTGAGTCTTCCAGCAGCTACAACAGGTTCCAAAGGGAGGCAGTAAGGAGGCAGCAGCTGGCACGCTGGAGAGCCCAGTGCTGCAGCCTGGCTGTCCCCAAAACAAGCGCCCTGGCAAAAAAAAAAAAACGGGCAAAAAAGAACTCAAGGCAACCCTCCCCCCTCCAAAAACCCCTCCAGGGAAACCCCCCCGGCCTCAACGCCTTATGCTCACATGGTTTTCAACTAAAATTAACTTTCTCAGTCACTCAACAAATGACTACTGAGCACAGATGGGCACCATGCCAGACACCGGGAATACAGTCGCTACAAGCACTACAAAAGAGAGGGGTGTGGTGCCACAAGAGCGTGAGAGGACAAGACAACCTAGTCAGGAAAGGCCTCCCCGCCAAGGAAGGGATGTTTGCGCTGAAACTTGAAAGAAGACACTGGCTATTAGAAGGAGCTAGAAGAGGCAGCTCAGTATCTCTCAGGGTATTTATCTGCATTTATGAAATGATTTGAAACCCAAAGGAAGGTATAAAAACGATACCAATGGATACAAATAGCCCTTTATGGTTTATAAAACATTTTCCTATGCATTACCCCAGATTCAACAATAGCACTAGAGAGACAGAACAAGTAGTATCACGTTCTGCCTTTTGTACATGAGGAAATCGAGATTAACAGCAGATGCCTCGCCAAGGTTATATATTAAGTCCAGGAGACGATCCAAGCCCAACTCTCACTGTTCTTCATGGAGAGCTCTTTTAACTACAAAGAACTGCCTTCCCAAGAAAGCTAAAAAGTGAAATGACAGATTGGTGTTAATATCTGGGAATGCCAATCACACCCAACATTTGACCGCCAGACTCACCTGCTCACACGCAGGACTGATGGTACAACGGCAGCAGCCTGGTTTCAGCTGGACCAGCCACCCTCCACCTACAACTAGCAACCTTCACGCAAGCCACCCCAGTGTCAGACCAACCCTGGGCTCATGCAGAACTTCCCTGAACTTTGTGAATTGTTCTAAGGTATACGGCAAAAAAGAAAAAAAAATTAAAGAAGGAGCCATATTCCCTCTTCTCTCATTCTCCTCTTCCAACCAACATCTTCCCAGTCCTTTGGATCCTTGGTAAACAAGAGCAGGACAATCATCCATCCGTTCTAGGGAAAGTCTCTTAAGCTTGCCTGGGTCATTACAGAGATGAGAGGGTAATGTCGGCAATAAGCCCAATAGCAGGCAGCTGGTATGTAGTGGGGAAAGTCCTAGATCTGGTATTAGAGGCCTGTAGGTTTAGTCTCAGTTCTAACACTTAGCTTATCCTCTTTGGTAAACCCTAATCAAGGAAGTTGTGATGGTGATGCAAAATGGCACAGCCACCATGAAGAACAGTATGGAGGTTCTTCAAAAAATTAAAAATAGCGGTGTGCACCGTCTCAGGGAGGGACAGACTTGAAGCTCTGATTCAGGTGGCACAAAGGCAATATATGTAACCTGAACATTTGTACCCCTGTAATATGGCGAAATAAAAAAAAATTTTTTTCAAAAAAAAAAAAAAACCAGAATTACCATATTTAGCAATCCCATTTTTGGTATATATCCAAAAAAATTCAAAGCAAGATCCCAAAGAGATATTTGCACACCCATGTTCATTGCAGCACTATTCACAATAGCCAAGAGGCACAAGCAACCCAAGTGTTCACAGATAGATGAATGGATAAAGAAAATGGTGTACATATACCCAGTGGAATATTATACAGCCTTGAAAGGAAGGAAATCCTGTCACGTGCCACAACACGGATGAACCTCGAGGACATTATGCTAAGTGAAATAAGCCAGTCATAAAAGGTCAAATAATGTACGATTCCACTCCTATGAAGTAGTCAAAATCATAGAAAGTAGAAAGGTGGTTGCCAAAGTCTGGGGGCAGTGGGGAGGAGATTGTGTTTAATGGATACAGAGTTTCAGTTTTGCAAGATGAAAAAGTTCTAGAGATCTGTAGCACAATATGAATATATTTAACACTGTTGAACTTTATGCTTAAAACCAGTTAAATTAATAATGTTATGCATTGAAAAAGATGCCCCAGGCAGATAACATAAATTCAAAAAGAACATCAAGAAGGTGAGAGAGACCAAAAGAGAAACAGAGAGGGAAGAGGAAAAGCATCAGTCAAATCAACAAAGTCCATATATTTGGCTCAGAGTCCACTGGGGCGTGGGGCTGGGGAGGCCCAGTTCAGAGGATGCATGTGACATCTCGGGCAGACCCCTTCACTCTGAGTGCTTCCCCCTCTGGGAAACGGGGGGCGATCTTCACTGCCCCATCGACTGTCTCGTGCAGCATTCCAGAGAGGATCAGGGAGATTGTCATCTCACACAGGTGAGGCCCCGTGATCCTTATCATAACCGCTGCTTTCTGAGGACGACCCACGGCCCCGGCCAGGCTGCGAGGCCTGTGTCTTCTGAACCCGTAAGAGTGCCCAGCAACCAAAAGCCTGCCCAGGGTTAGCCTGGCACCGTTCTACATGAAAGGACAAAGTCAGGAATAGTCCTTTACACAGAAATCCCATGCCCTAGTTCTTGACAACTACAATTACAGCCAAAACAGCTTTTAAAAGGAAAAGAAGAAAAGCAAATAGCAGCCTGGACTCAGCAGTGAATTGCGGGGTTTGGGATGAAACAACTAGAGCACTTGCTATTAACAGTGGCCAGTCTAAACAAGCGGCTGGACGGCCAGACCAAACAGCTTTCTGGCCGATTAATTTCTCCCTCTAAATTAAGGAGCTGCTCATTAATCACTGGAAGCAGCCCATGGGAGGCGAGCTGCAGGAAAAGGCCCATGGGCCACAAGAGCTGGCAGGTGCTGAGGGAGGAGACCGGAGCCACACCCCAGCCCCAAGAGCCTGCAGAGCCCGTGACCAGCCTGAGCCTTCCCCTGCTTCCCGGTGACGTTTTCCTGTACCTCTGTCCTACTGAGTTGTGTTTCTGCTACTGGCTCCTTTACTGGGGAGGTTCCATATCCTACTTCTTTGATTCCTCAACTGGGGTCATGACTCACATAAGTGTCACAAAGAGCCTTCGGCAGGGTTACAAAGGGGCAGGCACACACCTGGGTGTGAATCCCAACTCCACCTGTTAACAGCGCCTTGACCTGAAATTATTTAACCTGCCCAAGGTTCCATGTCCTCATCTTTAGAATGGAATAATATCCTCACAACATCTAGAGTAACTGAAAATAGTAAATAAAACACTATTTCAATATTAGAAAGCTTAACAAAGCACCTGACACGTAAGTAGCTATTACTAGTAGTAGCTACTATTAATAGAGAGATTACTTTCACAATGATAGTGATATTAGTGACAACATGTTCCCTGTCCTTTAGTCAAATGTGAATGAGAGAGGGACTTTTTTGGTTGAAACCAGAAGGACAGGCCAGGCCCAGCACCAGTCCTCCTTATCACAGCAGCAACAATGACACCGTGGGGAGAGCAACAGAAGCCCATCCTGACAATGGTGACACCCCCAAATATTCCCCAGCCGAGGCCTCTGTGTTTTCTGAGCTAGAAAGTAAAGGAAGAGAAGCCTGAAAACACTGAACACCAAGCCTACGGCAAAGGGGTGCATTTTCTCACCAGACCCAGCGGGAAAAATGCATTCAGGCTGCATGCATGCCCCTCCCTAGACCCATGCGACCCCTCAGTACACCTCTCCGAGCCTGGGTTTAATCTAGAAAATGAGGGCAACCAATCCCCCACTTTGCAGCTTGCTGTGAACAGTGAATGAAATAACTCACGTGAAAGTGATTTGAAGCTACTTGTTACTATGTCCATGAAAAATAGTACTATTGTATTTAATAGCAGTCTCAATAAATCCAACTTAACAATAAAAAAAGGCTGAAAGACTGAGAGGATCAAGGCAGTGAAAAGATTATTTGGTTAGGCTGATGGACTACTCGGAGAAATAATAGCAAACATGCTAATTTTCTTCCCAAGGTTGCTGTCATCGAATTGACGTGATCAGATGAAGAACTGGCTGAAAGTAAAACCAACAGCAAAATGAAGCTCCCAGCAGCAGCTACATGGTTTCCATGTAGCTAAGTAGATTATTCTAAAGGACAATGAGGCCAGGCATGGTGGCTTACACCTGAAATCCCAGCACTTTGAGAGGGCAAGGCAGGAGGATAGCTTGAGACCAGGCATTCAAGACCAGCCTGGGCACCAGAGGGAGACCCTGTCTCTACAAAAAATTTTAAAAATTCATCAGGTATGGTGGTACGCACCTGTAGGCCCAGCTACTCAGGAGGCTAAGAAAGGAGGATCACCTGAGCCCAGAAGTCTAGGCTGCAGTGAGCTAAGATTGTGCCACGGCATTCCAGCCTGGGAGACAGAGCAAGACCTTGTCTCTAAAATTGAAATTAAAAAATAAGACAAAAAATAAAAAAATAGAGAGCAATGACCCCAAATCAGGCTGCATCCAGGGCTAACCAATCCAGCCACCTTCCACACCAATTCTTTCTAAAAAAACACAATTAATCCATTTGACCAATCCCAAACCTACCTATAAAATGTGCAAGTCTAAGGTAATTTCTTCTGTTCCACTGTGGAGCACACGGACAAATTCCTCCACGGTGATCAGAAGACAATGTAATTCTTGTTCAGTTCTGCTCCATGCACCACAGAGTTAAAGCAACGAGTTGGAATATATGCCCACTCCCCTAAAAGCACATGACATAGCAAAAAAGAATGCATAGACACTTCCGGACCTAAAGCAGCCAACCAAGGACATTTTGTTGAAATCTCACATTTAGTCTAGAAAATTTCAAGTAAATCTTATATTCTATGCCATAATAAATTGCCTTTTTAAAAAATGCTTTGAGTCAACTATCAGCTAATCACTAAACCTTTACTAAACCTTTTCTCTAAAATCTTTGAATAAAAAGATACTTCATCATTCTTTCACTCCCTGGCCAGACACCACACATCCTCAAGGGTAACAAGAGTCTCAGTTTGAGGAGCCACAACTCACGAGAGAGGGAAGATGGTACCCGTGCCCCCAACCATTACATGCATTTTAACCTTGGCCTTTTATCAAGATCAACCACCAAACTCAACGGCTTCCTGGACGGTATAGGGAGAAGGGGGCTTCTGGAGTTTGCAAGGGTGCAGCCATCCATTTTGACCCCTCCAGCACGACCTGAAAGGGCCGGCAGCTAAGGTTCTTGAATTCCAGCTCCACACAGCCCCACCTCCAGCCACTCACCCGTATCCGGCGCATGGCGGCCACAATCTCCACCCTGCTGTTGGGCCTCGGCACATCCAGGCTTCCTACGTACTGTGGGGAGAAAGCAAACACTCATTGAGAAAAGGGATAGCAAGTGTCCCTGACTGCAGAATACAAGTGGTGGCCAACTTTGAAGGCCATCCAGTTCATCTTCCCATTTTACAGGCAAGGAAATTAAGAGCCCAAAGCATGTTTTGTTTTGAGACTGCTTCTAACTTTGTAAAAAGCAATTTAACCAGAAATTACTGCTTACTTTTTCACCTTACTCTGAATCAGAGATACAGTGATGACATAGAGCATTGTGTTTAACTAAGCAGGCTTCCGAATCAGAAAGGCTTGGGTGTGAAGACTCCCCCACCACTATCTTTAGTGCAAGACTCAACTTCCTCATCTGTAAAATGGATTTCAGCGAAGTTCTAATGAAATAAAATCTCTTAAACAAAAGTGCTTGGCAAATATTAGCGCACTCAAAAAAAAAAAGAATATATACTCTTTTTTAATTAATGGAACGTCACCGAGTTAGCCGTAGATGTTCGGAGACCTCATACATTTGATTAAGCTCCTGATTGGAGGAAAGGAATAGACAGCTATTTCAAAATTTTAACATTATACTTTTAAGTTATTTTCAAAACCAAATTACATGCAGGTTAATGTTATGAGCACTTTTTCACTGTAAGCTATTCAAATAATGCAGATGTATGCAGAGAAAAAGAATAAAGTCCCCATTGTCAACACTTGATGTATACCTTTTTGTGTACTAATGGACATATATTCACAGTCACGGGGAAGAATTTATTTTATGTAAAAGGTTCATATGACTCACATTGTTCTGCAACTTGGTTTTTGACTTTAAATACAACTTAGGCATCTTTCTATGCCAATGCATACAGGTCTCTCACATCACATGGAATGGCTAACCTCCCGATGAAAACTTAACGCTATGTCACCGTTACAAACCACGCTTCCATGGACCTCCCCACCTACACATCTTTGAGCTCATATAAGTAGCTCTTTAGGATGGATTCCCAGAAGCGAGACTGCTGGATCAAAAGTATAATCTCTAGATATCATTTCTTGTAAAGATGAAATTAAAAAAAAAAGAGGAGGACAATTCAACATTTATTAAGTATATAGAATATCAGTTCCTTCATATATAGCATCCCATTACACACTGACCCATGGGGATTTACTTGCCTTTCCTTTTTACCCACAAATCACATAAAACAGCCCAAGGGATAGCCTAGAAATTAACATCCCCAGAATAACTTTCAAAAGTCTCCCCAAGCAAAGATTGCATTAACAGGAGAAGATAAGAGCAGAACAGTCATCTGTTCTGGAAAGGTATTCCCTGTGGTTACGGGAAAAGAATGTCTTTCCCAAAATTTAGAGCTAAGGCCTGGCCCAGTAAGGAGGGTTTCGAAAACCAAATACTGCAAAAAGATTTCCCGTAGTATTGATCAACAGTTTGTGCTAATAAACCGAAGAGCACAATTCCAAGCAGCTGGTGGTAAGCAGCCAGCACACTGCAGTTTGGTCCCAAGGGGACAGCCCCACACAGCCCATGAAGAAAGACATACCTGCCAACGAAGAACCTTCCAAGTTACTGAGATAAATGAAGCCACCTAGATCTAACAACATGGCCAGATTTAACCGCGGTGGCATCTCTCCCCTCTGAGCTCTGCTGGGGCCACACAGTCTATCAATATGTCAGTGACCCACACAGCCAAGAATGATGTGAGGCCTGGATTCGTGACTGCCCAACTTCAAAGGCTCTCCGGCCAGGGGCAGTTTCCACGCTGCCCACTGTGCAGACATTGCTCGCTGTGTAGACACTACAAAGCTGACGGCTCCTGCTCTGAACTCCGTGCAGACAGGAACACCAGCCTTTAGGGGCTCATGTTCCCTCAGCCATCACATGTGAGCTGGGACCTCAGGACAGAGCAAGGTCACCCATTACAGGGGAGCCTGGGGGACTCCACGGTCCTCTCACATTGGAAAGGAGCCCTGCCCAAAGAGACCCACCACTGGGCCTGAACACAAATACCCAGATGGGGCCCGTCCCCACCCTGCTACCCCGAGCCGAACCCATCTCTCCCTCCCCAGGAAAACGCACTGCTGGACTGAGAACGCCAGCGCAGTCAGGAAACACGAGCATGGGGAAGACAGAGCAGCTCAGATGGAGAGGACGGGAGGCTTTCTAGCTTTGAGCAAGGCTTCCTCACAAGGGGCTCACATGAAGACACCCAACTTCTTCACCCACAAGTGCCTCCTTCACTCCATCAGCCACCACCCAAGCTGGTACATGTGCACGTGTGCACCACATGCCTTCGCACGCACTCATGGTACACATGTGCTCGCACACCTCACATGCCACACAGCCACCTCACACCACACCTCTACTCATTCGTCTTCCTTCCTTCCCAATCCCATGAAGAAAATCACTAACATGCCCTTATGAGGACGAGCCTGGAGCAGATAACCCATCTCCACTACAGCTGCACCTTAGGGTCATCCAAAGAGATTAAAAGGATATGCAAAGTGGGATTCAGGTCCACGTCTCCTAGACAAAGGCTAGATATCCACCCTAATAACATGAATCACAAAGCAGAACCACAACGCCAGGGAAGCAGAGATGCAACAGAAAGCCTACTGCTCAGGGCAAAACCAGAGGGTATGGTGAGTGAACACCATTTTTCATTACATGTAGACCACCACCGCAGAAAGAGTACCTGGGTAACTAACCATTATGTTGGGCACCACAAACTTCAGTGTGTCCCCCAGTCTCTAACTTGCACAAAGAGTAAGACACAATCTAAGACCAGACCCACTCACTGGAGGTGGTTCCTACAACCACTCACCTTCAATGGTCAAGCTCGCCATCATATCCGTGGCAAGCCAATCCTTGGCAGCACCCTCCCACCCTGGATTAGAATGTGGGAGCTCAGTAGGTAGATAAGGTTCCAGCCTGAGAGCCAACCACCTTCAGAGATGCAGACTCTGTTGATGCCTATAGAGACCAGGCAAGATTCCCCACCTTCAGTCCAAGGTGGATGTATCATGACAGGAAATCACTCAGAAATGGCATTTCCTTTATCTGCCTCTCCTGCAGGATACAGGGTTCCAAGGACTCCTAGGACAATGGAAGTGGGTTGGCCTGATGCCTGGGAATCAGAGGAATAGTTTTCAAAGCAGAAACTCGTGCTCTTTTCTTCTCCTTCCCCCATGTCAGGTCCTCCCCTGACCTTCCTCATCTTGACTAATAGCCCCCAGAAATCCACCAGTTGTTCAAGCATGAAACCTGAGTGTCATCCTCAAATATGCATCTTGCTTATCCTTCACAGCTACTCAGTGATCAGGACCTGTCAATTCTCTCTCCTCCACCTCTCCATCTACACTGTCTCTACCTGATCCTAGAAAATGTTCCTCTGTCAGTCTATACAACAGCCTCCTCACTGGTTTCTCCACTACCCTTGTGGCCCCCTCCAAACCACTCTCGAGAAGGCCATCAGAGTGATCTCTTTAAAATGCAAATTGTATCACTTTATTCCCTTGCTTAACAACCTCCCATGCTCACTTCCATTTGCTCTAAAAATGCCAATCAAAATCCTCAGCATGGGCTAGGCATGGAGGCTCACTCCTGTAATCCTAGCACTCTGGGAAGCTGAGGCAGAAGGACTGCTTGAGCTAGGATTTTGAGACCAGCCTGAACAAGAGTGAGACCCTGTCTCTACCAAAAATAGAAAAATTAGCTGGGCATGGTGGCAGGTGTCTATAGTCCCAGCTATCCGGGAGGCTGAGGCAGGAGGACTCCTGGAGCCCAGGAGTTGGAGATTGCTGTGAGCTACGATGATGATGTCACTGCACTCTAGCCAGGGCAACAGAGCAAGACTCTATCTCCACAAAAAAAAAAAAAAATTCTCAGCATGGCCTACATAGCCACACAGTCCAGCTTCATCTCACGATCAGCGGCCCCTCCAATTATTCAGAAGTTCCTCGAACACACCATATCCTCTCACATGTGAGGGCTTCTACACATGCTCTTCCCCATGCACAGAACACTCCTCTACCCTCTCACTCCCTTGTCTTCCAACATGCATGATCCTAGAGATCTCTGCTTGATCTCTGCTTCCCCTTGGCTGACTCCCTGGAAAAGAGAGATGCCAAAACTCCCTACAATTCTCCTTACAGCATCAACACATGGCCGAAAGCACGCTGTATTCACCACTAGCTGGCCATGCCCTACCACAGGTCCAGGCACATAGATGATGTTCAAAACAGATGTGCCAGCCTGGAATCCTCCAAGAATGAACACACATTCACCCAAGGTTTTCATGAGAGAATCTCCCCTCTAAGGAGAGGGAAAAGGAGAGGCCTGAGCCCTAGATTCTGCCTGCTGTCCTGGCATCCGAGGCATTAGCCTGCTTCCTCCAGTCAACCCCTCCACCCTGTATAGTCCTGTTGTGAGTCTATAAATTTACCTGACTTTTATCCAAGTACTTGAATTGACGCTCTTACAGTGGCACATGCAACTCCTGGCTTACCAAGAGATGGTGGGACATTAAACCTTTCTGTTGGTGGCTTTTTAATCACCTAGCATCCTGTAAGACTTCTGTAGCATTTCTGCGTCCTGTCCGCATTCCAGGAATCCCTGCTATGAGACATCATACAGGGCCTCTATTCAGAATATCAACCACAGAGCTTGAGGGGGAAATGAGGTAAAAGAGTTAAAAATATCAGGGCCTACTTCTTTTTCATTAACATCTAGAAAGAAAAAAAAAACTATAAGGAAGATGCAAATTGTTAGGTCATCAAGATATGAGATTATCTGTGTCTATTTTATTTGTGGTTTCATCTTCCAGAAAAGGAGTCAAGTACAAATAAAGTTAACTGAAGGACTTCAAATATTTTTATAAATTTCTGGACAACTCAGCCTCAGTACTAGGTTAACATCTCACTGTTTTCGTTTTCTTGCTTCCACCCTATTTTCTGGAGATTAACTTCTGAAGACACCGATAAACTGAACGGTAGTGTCCCCGGTACATGAATCGTGACAGGAAAAGTGACAAGAACAGCTTGAAACATTCACCAATATAATCCCACCCATAGACTCCCTAGACTTTGTGCCATCCCCTTCCTCTGGGAATTCCCTTTATTTACAGTGTTTCTGTCAGGTATTTCCAGAGACAAGGTAAAAATTTACGTATCCCTTAAAAATAAATGTATCAGGTGATTCTGCTTCTGATAAAGTTGGAGTGAGTGGTATCAGAATAAGCCTTCCATAAATACCAAAATTAAACCCTGAACAAGATCTAAAAAAATCATTTTGCACAGAATGTACAACACAGAAAGTAAACTGCAATATAATATGTCAGTTAGTAATAACCCATCAATATTGGCTCACCAATTGTAACAGATGCACCTACCACACTCATGCAAGATGCTAATAATAGGGAAAACTGGGCGGTGGAGGGGACAGTGGTAGGGGTACGTGGGGAGTCTAGTCCTTGCCTCTCAATTTTTTTGTAAGCCTAAAACTGCTGTAAAAAGTAAAGTCTATTAATGAAAATAACAGTAATAACTTCGAAAGCACCGGAGAGACAAAAAACAGGCACCGATTGGTGGGGAATTGAAAGAAGGGAACCGCACTAGGCGAGACCCGGGTTTGTGGGGTTTTGTGCCTGGCAGCACGGGTTGGCTGGAGCTCAGGCAGAGCAGCTCACTCTGACAGCCTGAGCTGGACACCAGAGATCGGGACAGCCAGAGGAGCTTGAAACTGAGAGCAGAAATCCCAGACAGAAGGGAGTCACAGAGGGGAACCCCCCAAAATCGTGTGTAAACCCCAGCCAGGTTCTTGGCTCACCCCCAAACTGCACGTGTGCACAGGAGACCCCAAGGTGCCCAGCAGAAGGGACAGCTGGAAGAGCAAGAAAACTATAGATTTTAGCTGCTGCCCACCTCAGGGGAGGCAGATTTAGGATTTAAGACAAGCCAAGTTAACTGTCTTTAAGGAGAAGAATACACTCTTCAGAGAGGGTAGCGAATTCTCTGTTGCGGGTCTGTTAAAAACCACTGGCTGCCGTGCAGCAAGGCCGCGGGGAAAGCACCGGCTCCACCAGGGGCATAACGTGAAGGTCCTTGTCCCTGCTGCGTCCTCAGCTCTCATCTGCTCTGCAGCCTCAGCCCACAGCAGACACCATGTGAGATTCAGGAGAAACCCGCCCCACTTCTTTCTCAGAGAAGGACGGTGAGGCCCAAAGCAGTCAGTAGATGGCAGAGAAGAGGCCAGATCTCCCCCAAACATCTAGCTTCCTGTCTAGGATCCTGCATTCTTCCCAACTCTCTCCCTTTGGGGGCCCAAACCCATTCTGGTCTCCCTGCACCTCATATCCCTCTGGTCTCCTGGCCATACTCCATCCTCTTTCCAAAACACACACAAGAGTTCAGGGAAAAAAAAAAAAAAAATCTCATACCCTACTCATGTCTAGAAATCACCAGCTGTGATGTGTCCATCTGAGTTGGTCCCTTAACCTATCCTCTGTCCTGATACTTTCCAGAAATAGGGAATCAAAGGAGCTTTCCAAAGGACTTCCCAAAGGGAAAGCCCTTCCCTGCCTGCAGAAACTGCTCTTGTGCACAGCTGAGCGTCCTGCTGAGCGGGATTACGAAATGTGACCAGGGTGAAAGTTCTCGCCTCATTTAGCACGGAACAAAGCAGCATTAACTGCAGCTCAGAGCCCCAGATTCCAGGGCGCACACTCCCGCCAGTGACCTTCCACCAAGTGCTCTGGGGGAAGGGAGGAAAAAGGGGAAAGTTGCCTCAGAGTGTCCTGCTCCCCACTTCGGATACCTGCTCAGTGCTCTCCAGGTGCTAGGGTGTGCGGAGTCTGGGGTGGGACTGGGAGCACCCATACGGGCATTTACCAGCGTCCTCACTCTCAACTGCAATCAGACAGAAGCCTCAGTGCCGATCCCACCCCCCACTCTCACTTGTTCACTCACACACACACACACACACACACACACACCAGAAAAGCTTCCAAAATGCTTAAAATGCAGCTGCACACCACGTATTTATTTGTAGTCTAAGAGGAATGAGGCGCTTATATTTCTTCCTCCCTCTCCCAGCCCATCTGAAAAAGGAAGCACTATTTGAAGGCCATCTGATGCCTCTGTGTCACTATTGATCAGTAGCTCAGCAGGGCCGATGAATGTGCCAGAGATCACAGCAGAATCCTTCCTGCTCCTCAACATTAAGGGGCTGGGTGCAAAATAATTGCAGTGACTTGTCTTTATGCTAATGCCGTGCGATTCTCTGAAAGGGGCAGAGGGTAAGACGGAACCATCCAATGTGCCCATGGGGGGGGCTGTCTCTTTCAGTTCTTTTGGTCTCCATTAGCAAAAGCTTAGATGGGTTGGCCTGATTATTTTTCTTTACTATGAGGATCTGAGGGATACAGCAAAGAGCAGAGAAAAAAGCAGGAAGACAGAAACTGTTCTGGCCTTTCAACTATTAGCTCCTGAATAAAAGCCTTAGCTTGGTGGTTAAAATCTCTGGCCCATGTCACAGAGGCAGGCATGGGGCAGAGGCCAGGCTGCACCCTGGGCAGGCAGCACTCTCTGCCGTGCCTACCTGGGATCCTTACTTGGCCAGAAGATTATTCCTCCTAGAGAAAAAAAACAGGAAGAGAGAAAGCCCAAGGCATGGTGAGAGGCAGAGAGAAAAACTAACAGAGGCTGTATGATAGTTACATCATCATCTATACCAGGTAAGCCAGGAATGGAGAGATGAACGAATACCAGGAAATCAACAGGGAAGTCAGATCCGATGGCAGAGCTTATGTGGTCTTAAACATCATTTGATCCAACCCTTCATTTTACAAAAGGAAAAAGTGAGGTTCAAAGGAATAATGGAAACATATGGTAGGACTCCAAACTAGTACAACCTTTATGGAAAACAGTATGGAGATTCCTCAAAGAAATAAATGTAGACCCACCATTCGACCCAGCAGTCCACTACTGAGTATCTACCCAAAGGAAAATAAGTCATTTTACCAAAAAGGCATCTGCACTTGAATGTTTATGTAGCACCATTTGCAATTGCAAAGATGTGGAATCAACTTAACTGCCCTTCGATTCATGAGTGGATAAAGAAAATGTGGTATGTGTGTGTGTATACACACACACACACACACACACACCATGGAGTACTATTCAGCCACAAAAAGGAATGAAATAATGTCTTTTGCAGCAACTTGGATGGAACTGGAGACTATTATCCTAAGTGACATATCTCAGGAATAGAAAAATACCACATATACTCTCTAAAAACTGAGAGCTCATCAATAGGCACACGTGGGCACAAAGAGATATAAAGGTCATAGGAAATCAAGAAAAGGGGAGAGGAGGGAGGGAGGGTAAAAACCTACTGATTGGGTACAATGAACACTATTCTGGTGATGGGCACACTAAAAGCCCTGACTTAACCATTAGAAAAAGTATCCATGTAATAAAAACATTTGTACCCCCTTAATATTTTGAAATAAAAAAAAGAAAATGTGGAAACATAGTTTGTGAGTGTCAGAATCAGAACCAGCATGGGTCTCCCTACCCTGTACTGCCACAATACTTCGGTAGGAAATAAGCGATCAGGATGAACACAAGCCAATGTCCCATTAAGGCCTGGTTCACTGCATTAAACTCAAATTGAGCTGAGTGAGGATACCTGTGCACAGACACCCAAATGGTCATGAGGTCACAAATATATCAATGAAAATTACAGAACACTAAGATTTGCATAGAAAGAATTAGAATTTTGTAGGTATAGAATGTGAGTGCTACCCAAACCTGAACCCCTTCATTCTTTATGTGAAGCATAAGGGATCCCATCCTGGAGCCTTCTCATCTTTCTTCAGCAACCTGTTCCTCTCCAGTAGTTGGATTATATTTTCCCTCCTTCATTAATGTATGCCTTCGATTCCATTCTCACATATTATTATGTGCTTGCTTTGTGGGCCAACGTGGTTTTTTTTTTTTTTGGAGACAAGAGTCTCACTCTGTTGCCCAGGCTACAGTGCCATGGCATCAGCCTAACTCACAGCAACCTCAAACTCCTGGGCTCAAGCGATCCTCCTGGTATCAGCCTCCCAAGCAGCTGGGACTACAGGCATGCACCACCATGCCCAGCCAATTTTTCCTACATATTTTTAGTTGTCCAGATAATTTCTTTCTATTTTTAGTAGAGACGGGGGTCTCGCTCTTGCTCAGGCTGGTCTTAAACTCCTGACCTCGAGCGATCCTCCCTCCCAGAGGGCCTCCCAGAGTGCTAGAATTACAGGCATGAGCCATTGCGCCTGGCCACCAATGTGATCTTGAAGGTACAGAATTCATATTTCTACAATAATCACCGAACTACCCCCACCATTCTCATTGACTAATGACTAGGCACAAAGCGAGGTGATCCAAAATGCCACAGTTAATGGAAGAGTGGAACCAAGAAATTCGCCTCAACAGGGTCAAAGACCACTGAAGAAGGAAGTGGTGAAAGGCACAAGCAGAGAGTATCACTAGTGACCAGACCACACAGACAACTGACAAACGCCACCGTCTGCCACCCCTAACAGGATGGGCTCAGTCTGAAGTAAGCCCCTCGTCACATTTCCCCCTGACTGAGCAGGCTGTGACTGGGAAAGCCTTCCTGGAGCTGGAGATGTGGGGTCTGCAATACAGTCATTAATCATTTATCAGCCCCACTGCTGAATGAAACCCCACAAATGAGTAAAACTTCCAGACGACTGGCATGTTCCCCATTTAAACACAAAGTTCCTATATTTTGAACTCTCTTGATTAGCAATCTTCCTAAAACGTACCACACATCGTCCTAGCAATTGACCCAGAATTCAATGTATTTCTACGGGATTCAGAATAACCAATATATACATCACAATATATAAGCTACGAATTAGCAATGACCCAGTGAGAAACGGCCCCAATCTACTACTATACCTTTTAAGTCCTTGAAGCTGATTTTTAGGATTTTTCTAATGCTTCCCATGTTGTTAGCAGAAAGAATCATAACAATATGCTATATATGCTTCTGTCTTTAACAATAACTGTCCCCACATCCTCAAGTACTAGCAGGACAAATCCAGCAACATAAAAAAAGAATTACACACAGTGACTAAGTGGGATTTATCCCAAGAACAAAAGGTTGGTTCAACATACAAAAATCAATTAATGTAATACACCATATTCATAAAGGACAAAGACCATATGCTCATCTCAATAGCAAAAAAAAAAAAAAAAAGCATTTGACAAAATCTAACACTTTTTTTCATGATTAAAAAAACATTCTACAAATTAGGAATAGAAAGGAACTTCCTCAAAGTGCATCTACAAAACCCCACATAATTATTAATAGAAAACTGAACAGCTTTTCCCTTAAGAGCAGGATCAAGACACTGATGCTCACTCTTGTCACTTCTATCCAACATCCAAAAGAAGTACAAGACTTGTGCACTGCAAATTATAGAACATCATTGAAAGACATTCAATACAGCATAAATCAATGCAAAGACATCCTATATTCATGGATTAGAAGACTTAAATAGCTAGGATACAATACTACCAAAATGGATCCACAGATTCAATGCAATCCCTATTAAAATCCCATCTGCCTTTCTTGAAGAAATTGACAAGCCAATCCTAAAATTCACATGAAGATGTAAGGGACCTAGAATAGCCAAAACAGTCTTGAAAGAAGCAGCACAAAGAGGATTCAGACTTCCCAGTTTCAAAAGTTACTGCATAACTACAACAATTAAAAGACAGCATGGTACTGGCACAAAACTGGATATATAGATCAATAGTATAAAACTGAGAGGCCAGAAATCCTTCTATTTACGGTCAGTTGACTTTTGACAAGAGTGCCAAGACAATTCAGTGGGGAAAGAATGGTCTTTCCAAAGACAGTCCTGTGACAACTGAATAAAGTTGGAAAAGAATAAAGAATGCAAAAGAATAAAGTTGGAGTACTACCTCATATTGTGTACAAAAATTAACTCAAAACGTATCATACATCTAAATATAAGAGCTAAAATTATAAAACTCTTAGAAGAAAACATAGCATCTTAGAATAGGCAATGGTTTCTTAGAAATGAAACCAAACACACGAGTGACAAAAAAAAATACATAAATTGGACTTCATCAAAATGAAAAACACTTGTGCTTCAAAGGACTCCACCAAGAAAGTAGAAAGACAACTGATGGAATGGGAAAAAATATTGACAAATCATATCTAATAAGGGACTTGTACCTTGAATATAACTCCTACAACATAATAAAAAGACAGGCAACTCAAATTGAAAACAGGCAAAAGATATGAAGAGACATTTCTTCAGAGAAGATGTACAAATGGCCAGTAAGACCACGAAGAGATGCTCAACAATCAATGATTTGGGAAATGCAAATCAAATCCATAACGAGATATCACCTCACACCCACTAGGATGGCTAAAATAAAAAAGTAACAAGTGTTGACAAGAATGTGAAAAAACTGGAATCCTCATACACTGCTATAGGAAATAGTACAGCGACTTTTAAACAGTTTGGCAGGTCCTGAAAAAGTTAAACATAGAGTTAACATATGAACTAGCAATTCCACTCCCAGGATAAATGAAGACATATGGCCACACAAAAACTTGTACAAAAATATTCATAGCAGCATTATTCATAATAGCCAAAAAATGGAAACCACCCAAATGTCCATCAACTGACAAATGGGTAAAGAAAATGTGGCATATCCATATAATGTAATATTACTCAACAATAAAAAGGAATGAAGTACCAATACATGCTACAAAATGGATGAACCTCAAAAACATTATGCTAAGAAGCCAGTCGCAAAAGGCTACATACTGTATGACGCCTTTAGTGGAAACGCCCAGAATAGCAGGCAAGTCAACAGAAACAGAAAGTAGATTACTGGTTGCAAGGGGTTCAGGGAGTGACTGCTAATGGTACAGATTTTCTTCTGGGGATGATGAAAACGTTCTGAAATTACATAGCGGTGATGCTTGCACAATTACGTGACTATACTAAAAACCACCGAATTGTACATACTTAGAAGGGTGAATTAATGGTATGCGAATGATATTTCCATAATGCTGTTACAAAAAAACACACAAGAAATGTTTCCTTCTGGCTGGCTGTAGACTAGAAAATACAACTACAACCAAATTAGATTTTGAACAAGCTTCTGAAGGGCTCCCCTTTAAGGCAAGACTATAGCCTCAGCATCCATCTCAACTGCTCGAATAACCCTTCCATGTCTCTCTGCATTGCTGGCTGTCATCTAGATATTTGAGTTCACCAGATAAATAATCCCTGGGGCAAAAAAATAAGCTAGACTGTACTGAATTTTAGCTCTTCTAGCAGATATATTTTCCTCTCCCAAAGAATATGCATTTTTCCTACATTATAAGAATATAGCAATCTCATTTCATATGCCTACTCCTCAATGCAGTAAAATGGGATGGAAGCTCACAAAAGAGATTATTTCTGCATCATGCTGAAGCTTCCAGAACAATCCAGTCTAATCACCATGCCATTTCTGGGGCTGCTTTGGTGAGCCGGGTTCACTGGGGCGACCTTGAAACACAAACAGCACCAATCTTCCAGGTATGAATGTATTTGTAAAGACACACCAAGAAAAAAGATAATATTACCCATTTTCCAACTTTTAAATTCCAAATATTCAAAGACTGCGACTGCAAGGAAAAAAGAAAAAAGTCATGTCATTGTGAGATTTTTAGAAAGGAAGAATTTCAGGGTTGGAAGGGACCCTAGACAAACACATCGTGTTGCCTAATGCACCCCCTATACACACCTGAAATTTTCATCTCTCTATAAATCCCTACCAAGTCGTTAACCAGCCAATGCTTAAATACTGCCACTAATGAAGAGATCCCTATCTCAGACAACAGCACTGTTGGAAAGTTCTCCCTTATAGCAAGCTAAAATTGGTCTCCATAAAAATTCAGGGTCTACTCTCTCCTCAAATATGTAGATCCTTCTCATCACCCTGCATCCCCAGGCCCTCTCTTCTGTACATTTTGGTGCTTCTCATCTCTAGAGTTCAAAGAACATTATGGATAAGGCTTCACTATTCTCCTCAAAAATATGTCTCAAGTGCTACTGTGAGTGCCCTCTGGCAGGCTAAGGCAAAGGAGGGGACAATTTAAAGGAGATAAAATAAGGAGAGACAGAGTAAATGAGTAGAAAGGAAGAAAGCAAGAGAGAGAAACTGAAGAGATGCTAAGACGTCCAGCTTCAGAGACAGCCCCCACAGGCTGAGCTTCCGCCTCGACACCAGCCAAGCCCTGAGCAGCAGCAGTTTCAAGAACTCAAGGTGGAGACATGCGTCAATCTGCTGCAGGCTCAGCCACTGTGCCGCGTGGGCTTTTAATCTGTAGAATAGAGACAATAGATACGGGTTCTTTTTCCTCACACAGAATTGAGAAAACAATAATATGGTGCACAATGCATCTGTAAAAGGAGAAATGATGCTGACGTGGACCAGTTGTTAGTGGGACCAGCTCAAGCAAAGTTTGTCCCTGGTGACCTTTCACCTCTCACTTTTGGTCCCACTCCTCATCTTTCCAGGTAACCTATATCCAACCTTCCTCCCTGTGTAGTACCAATCCTCTGGATGATTTCCTTCCCTCCCCACTTTTCCCCACCAAAACTCTGCCTATCCTATGTTTCAATCCTCAACCTCCCTCCCTTCCACACAAAACCTAACTAAGCAAACTAATCATGTCAGGACAACACAGGGAGAGAGCGGCCTAATTGATTAGCCCAGCCAGATGACACACTCACACCTTAACAGCATCTCGCAGAAACCAAACATCTTTAGAGGCTATTCAGTGGCCAACAGAGTTTCCAGATCAATAGAGAGGCAGATCATAGAGTGGATAATTGGGGACACAGATGCCTATTAACTATAGTTTCCATATTACAACATGGAAGCTTCCATCTATTCTGGCTAAGTGATAGCCCTGCACAGAGAATCACAGAGGCTGGGATTAAAGACTTTTAAGGAAGGTAGTAAAATGTAACAGGAAGAACCTGGGCTTTGGAATCAGATCTGGACTAAAATTAGATCTGATCTGAGCTTCAGTTTCTTCTTTTATAAAATGGAAAGAATACCATCTTCCTTAAAGAGCCACTGTAAAGATTAGATGAGACAATGTATATAAAGTACACAGCATTTAGATCTTTCAGCTTCATGCCTAGGTTAGTTTTCCCTGTTAGATTTATTTACACTTATCAGAGTTGTGAGTTAAGATCTGTTTGATTGTTAGATTAACTGTGTGTCCCCTAATTAGACTGCACTGGTAGCTCCAAAGTAATACTGTTACCGTTGCCACTGCACCCTGAGTGCCTAATAAAAAGTCTAGCCCACCAAACGAACGGACAAATGGTAGCTTTTCCTGTTTCTAAGCAAGAACCTTTGAGATGTTATCTAGTTCTTTACCTACCTGCAGGCAGTCCCACACCTCCCACGCTATAAAGACTCTATCTCATTACACAACTTCCCACGGGGACCCACCCAAAGGTCCTCATAGCAGAGGAATTAATCATTCTGATTAACAGCAGCAGCAACAACGCAAAACAGCGAAGACTTCAGTAATGATTTTTCGGATAGGGCAATCCAAGTAAGCTAAAGGAAGGAGGAATTCTGAGAAATCAAAAGTCACAGCAACAATGCCTCTCCCTAAAAGGTGGTAAGAAAAGCTACAAGGATAATCAAAGAAATCCAATCAAAGAGAAAAGTGAGGCTGGATGCGGTGGCTCACACCTGTAATCCTAGCACTCTGAGAGGCCGAGGCGGGTGGATAGTTTGAGCTCAGGAGTTCGAGACCAGCCTGAGCAAGAGTGAGACCTCGTCTCTACCAAAAATAGAAAGAAATGAATTGGACAGCTAAAAATATATAGAAAAAATTAGCCGGGCATGGTGGCACATGCCTGTAGTCCCAGCCACTCAGGAGGCTGAGGCAGGAGGATCACTTGAGCCCAGGAGTTTGAGGTTGCTGTGAGCTAGGCTGACGCCATGGCACTCTAGCCTGGGCAACACAGTGAGACTCTGTCTCAAAAAAAAAAAAAAAAGAAAAAAGAGAAAAGTGTACACAAGGGTGGCCAGTACACCAGGCAGAGGTAAGAGGCGCACAGAGACCGTGAAGACAGATTTTCCCGAAAGGAAAGACAGACAGAAGAGACAGACATTAGCACTGGAAAGTAGTTCCAAGGTCTTTCAGTCCCACCTCTTGTTTCACCTCAACAAGGCCGGACATTGATGTTCAATGATCCAGGGTCTTACTCAAGGTCACCCAGTGAGTTACAGAAACAAAGTGACCCACGTATGCCCAGGTCTAACCCAAGTACCCTGGTTTCGAAGCCAGTGCCCTAAATATAAGAGTATGTGTGATAGAATCAAATGAAGATGTTCGGTGGTTCCAATTCCAGCACCACCACTTTCTAGCTGCTCTATAAACTTGAGCCGCCTGGTCAACCTCCCCGTACCTTGGCTTTTTTATCTGTGAAATAAAACTTTGCTGGGTTATCATGGGAATTAAATGAGACCATGTAGGAAAAACACACAGGATCATATAGCTCCATTCTTTTATTTAAAAATTACAGACCACTTTCTATTTGCCAAAGATAAGGAGGCAAGAAGAAGAGATTATAAACAAAAAAACGCACATAATAAGAAATGACCACACTCTGTTCTACCAAAGAACTGGGTTTGGAAATGATTGTCCAGAGGATCTAGAACGAATACAAGAGGAGCTGGGTCAGGGGGAAGAAAGTAGCCGTGGATGGGGGGGCAGAGAGGTCGCAGGCAGGCAAAGGTCTTCACTGGGACATGGGAAAATGCTTTAGGAACAAAAGACGGACTGCGCCAAACCGGCTGAAGAACTGAACTTCACATCACACCGCTAGCCTCCCATTCTGAGAAATGCCAACAAACCACAGCGAGAGTTCGTATTTGTCCAACCAAAGATATTTTTAAGAAGAAATTGATATTTTAATGAAGATTTTTGTGGGGAGGTAGAAAAGATTCCCATTACATACCACAGAGCTAAAGATTCCTGTTCGATGTCCCTGTTCTTCCCACGCAGAGTCGTTCCATCCCACCAGTGGCCTCATCTCCCTTCCTCCTCTCCTCACACAAAGCTTTTTCGGCACGCCTCCCATACATCCCGTTCAACAAAGCAAAATTCCAGAAGTGAGCCTCTGAGCGACCTTCCAGTGTTCCTCTAGCACCGAGACTGTGGACATCCTGTTGCCAATCCAACCTCTCCCATTCACAGGAATTCTGTAAGCCCCCGACAGATGTGTCTGGGCCTGTCCCTGGGATAAGGGCAGGGCAGTGCTCCCACCCACAGAGACAGCGAGGAAGCAAGCTGCAAGGCCACACTGGCTTCTGGCCCAGCGACCACAGCAACCCTCCAACACTGCACAGAAACACATCTTGCTGGTTAGAACCTTGTGATCTTCAACCATCTCATCCCTGGTTTCTGGGAGCTTCCAAGAAGAGAACTAAGGAGGATATGAGGCCAAAACCAAGGATGGGTTTTGAGAGGCAGATGCTAGGGCAGAGAGAAATGCAGTATCTTCTGAGTCAGGGCCTCATCCGCAAGGAAGCTGTCTGTCAGATGCTTACCAACCACAAGCTTTGAAGTTACTCAGGTGCATGAAGCAAGGACAAGGGTGGCAGGGATGGAAGCCAAGCAGGAAGCTTCTCCAGGCACAGTTAGTCGACCAACCATTCCTGTTTGGCTGGTGCTGTCCTGGTTTCAGCACTGAAAGCCCCACATCCCAGGAATCCCCACCCTGGGCAAGCCTCCACCCTAGTTGGTTTCCCTAGGTGCCGTGCCCTCTCCCTCGCCTTGGGATGGTTTCACTAGCAAGGTTAGTTAAGTGCTGCCAGCAGCCTTGCCAGCTGAGCTCACAACCTCCCTTATGCCTCGGGGCTCCTGGGTGAAATCATGGAAAAGGAAGGAAGAAACTGGTGCCCAGAGAGTAAGATCAGCCCATTGGGATGGCCCCCAGGCAGACAGGAGCCCAGGTCTCTGGCCCCATCTTGCCAAGGTGACAGGGATGCCCTCTGAAAACTGGCACCCAGCCATACCAGCTTCTCCCTCCACCATCTGCCCAGGATGGATCTGGAGCCAAATGAACAAAATAAAATGCTTCTCAAGGGGATGACAATTATTAATAACCATATATTAATATCAATGTATATATTTTTATACAAATTCCAAGAACTGCAAACCCCTCCTGCCCATCTCCACAGTCTTATCCCCTTGGGCCACTCTGTCCACATTTAGAAAACCAAACCAAAGGAAAACCACGTATCCCGTCATCACTGCTGCCCCGCTGCACAACAGCAAGTTAGACTAAATCTCCTGAGACACCTTGAGCAAGAACAGCCAGTTAAGTGCCTCCTGAAGACTTGACCCACAGAAACTATGAGATAATAAATTATGGTTGTGTTAAGCTGCTAAGTGTTGAGGTAATTGGCTGATACATGGTGCATATTTGCTACACCAACTAGAGTTATTTACCAAATCAATACATCACACATAAAAAAAAAAAAATACCAAAGGAGCTGCCACTGCATTCTGTGCCCTGGGGTTACATTTAAGGTGAGGAACTGATAGTGACTTCACTGACCACACCAGGACCCCTCTAACATGCATACATATTCTATCTCTCACAGATCTGTACACACTTACACACACACTCCAGGCCAATCGTGGCTGTCGGACATTTCTTTTCTTTCTTTCTCTCTTTCAGTTAAGGAGGGTATTCTGTCTGTGGATTCTTAAATGGGCATACAGGAAGGAGATGAATATGAGCAACCATAAGAGAAATGCCCAGTCTAGTATATACCAACACAGCAAGACCCAATTACGTGCACATGTGTACACACGTGCGTATGTGAAGGCGCAAGAGAGATGCTGAGCAACAACAGTGGGAGAAGGCATGAGTTTTCCCTTAGTGGGACAGCAGAATGAGGGGCAGGCAACTGAATAAGGGAAAGAATGGGCTTAGAAATCAAGCAGAGGGGCTGGGCACAGTGGCTTACACTTGTAATCCTAGCACTCTGGGAGGCTGAGGTGGGAGATCACTTGAGCTCAGGAGTTCGAGACCAGCCTGAGCAAGAATGAGACCCCGTTTCTACCAAAAACAGAAAAATTAGCCGGGCGTGGTGGCATATGCCTGTAGTCCCAGCTACTCTGGAGGCTGAGGCAGGAGGATCGCTTGAGCCCAGGAGTTTGAGGTTGCTGTGAGCTAGGCTGATACCACAGCACTCTAGCCTGGGCAACAGAGCAAGACTCTGTCTCCAAAAAAAAAAAATCAAGCAGAGAAAAGGCAGGAAAAGGTCTTCATATGCAGATTTTTGAAAATGAAAATAGAGCTTTAATGTTTACCTCTAAGAGCCCCTGAGTCCCTGGATCACTTCACTTTAAAGCAAAAAATGGTTAGCAATAACACACTATGCTGATCCCAGACAGCAATCCTAGCAACCATGGTGATGGGTGGGTGCCGTTAACTCAGATCAATAGATAGAAGCACTTCCAGAGGCACACGCCAACCCAAATCAAGTTAAACTGCAAGCAAATGGTAAATCAATAGCACTGCAGAAGTGCAGAGGGACAAACATCCAGCTCTGGGGGTGGCAGGAGAAGCCTAGAATGTGAATGTGCTTATCAATGTGGCTGAGAGGCTGAAATTGACCAAGAGGAAATAGATGGACAGAAAACGTCAGGGAGAGGCAGGAGGCTGTGTCCAAGTGCAAATCGTCCTCTGCCTCCTAATCTGGGTTGGGGTGTCTGTCAATGACAAAGTGGAAAACGCAAAGGAAGACGGGCTCCAAACTCTCAGCTCCCACCTCCACCACTAAAACCAAGGCCCAAGAGGACTGAGGGTAGAACGGACATTCAGAGATCAAGTACCAAGTTGAGCAGAATCTCAGAATCTTCAGGAGCAAGTCCAAAGGTGCTTTTCCTATGAGTCACCAATTCCGCAGCAGCAGACTCAGAGCTGCTGCACTCTGACTGGCCCGACGTCATCTACCTCTTCCTCAAACACCAGGGCATGTTTGCAAGGGCAGCGCGCATCCCAGAAAGGCCAAGAGGTTCCTCTGTCTGCCCCTCCAAGGCAGCTCCCTTCATCCTACAGCCAGCTGAGAAGCAATTAAAGAAAAAGACCATCTTACTACGGTTCTTCCACCAGCGTGTCTCCTTAAAGTTTGGCAAATCATCTGACATCAAATTTCCTGTCTGTAAAAGGCAAAGAGTAGCCATTTGCCCACGGCAGCGTGCAAGAAAAGAAGAACATATCTGGAAAGCAGTGGGAGAATGAAAGAGTAAGCCCAGGGTGTCATACAGCAAGACAGCATCTGAAGTTCTAATTTTACATTCTCATTTCCAAAAACTGCTTTTGATTCTATGGTTTTTTTCCGTAAGATACAGTAACCTACAAGACTGAAGCTCCATAAGGAAAAGAGTGATATTTCGTATTTCTTTTGTATCCAATTCAGTACCGGGTACCCAACAGACATTCAAAGAATTAGAAGAGGTTAGATGAGAGTAAGGGGGTGGGAGGATCATGAGCCCAGGTTTATATAATAAAACACTTGGTCAAGTCAACACCATAAATTTTAAAAATATTAAGGATCCCTATGTCATTGGCTGTTTTTCTGCTCCAGAACTACCTCTCTTCTCCATCATACTTCTTCAAATTCCACCCACCTTCAAGATCCAACTCAAATCTCATTTTCTTCCCTATGAAGTATTCCCTAACTACTCTGGCCCACAGCAGTACCTCTCTCCTCTGAAGGATAACGTACAGCATCTGTTGCCATCATTAGGTTGCTTTGATGTTTTCGCTTGCTCATATGACATAGCTTCCGCTAGACTCCTAGAATCTTAGGATCCTAGATTGTATTATATACCAAAATCATATCCCCTACAACATTTAACAACAGTTGTGTATACATAGGGAGGTGAATATAAAACAGTTTTTGAATAAAAAAAAGTTTAAAGTTCCCACTACAAAAGAATCAACTTATAATATTCCATTCCTAAACAAATTTAAGTAACATCAACAAATAAAATGAAACGTGGCCTACTACATGCACGAAGTTCATTTAGGAAGGGGCCTTTGATGCTCCCAAAAGTATGTCTGCCTTTGTGCCACTTGAAATTCAGTTACCCTCCCCAAGTTTCCAGAGGTCAGGAGTATCCAAGCCACCCTCTTGCTTTAAGGCAGATTCCCAGATGGTGGAAGTAATTGTGTTACAAAGTGAACCTGGGTCTGCCACTTCCCTGCACAGACCTGGCCGCCCCCTTGGGAGATGCAGAAGGCTTCCGCTTCTCAGGGTCTAAAATAAATGCCAATTCTGCAGACAGAACAGGTGTCCCCCCTCATCAAGATCACATCCACAAATCCAGGACATTTGTACCAACTGTTCCTGTCCTCCAGTACTGGAAACCTTCCAGAATGAGAAATCAATTCACCTTCCCACGATTCCAAGAGCCTGTCTTTCCCCCCTTGCAGTACATGAAATTCAGAAACCTTTGCAGATACTCAGCATGCACACCGTCCTTGAGGAGCTTGCAGCCTGATGTGACCCAGCCAGCCCTTCATCAGTCAGCAACAATTACCACTGAGGATATAAAAACTAAGACATGACACCTGTCTAAGCACTAACAGTAGACATAAAAGACACATAATTCAACAGTGACAATGTGCTAAGGTCACTGCCGTAAGGAGGTTGTATCTACCAAAGTCCGGTGGAAGCACAGAAGGACAAACTCCTAATTCACTAGGGTGCAGGTCGGAAGTATTCACAGAAGAGACAGTTTTTGAACTTGAAGGATAAATAGTTGGCCAGATGCAAACAGAGGAAGGGGCCCATTCTAGGCAGGAGCATGAGCATGCACAGAGATGGAGGGTTAAGTCAGCATGGCCTGTTGGTGTGTTCAGATGCTACAAGTCCTCTACCAGGTGAGAGGGCCTCGTATTGCTACTCTAAGGCACCAGCAGCCACTTAAGGATTTTGAGCAACGAACCTGGATCATCAGATTTATATAGCAGCTTCACAGATGATGGATTGGAGGGGGAAAGATGAGATAGGAGCAAAAGAATCAGGGATAGGATCAGGGGATAACTGGGAGGAAAGAGGGACAGGTCTTAGAAACTGATCAGATGTGGCCACTAGGGAAGGAGAAAAATTCAGGGTGATTTTCAGGATTCTTTTAACCTTCCACCGAATGCATCTCAACTTTTTCCCCACTCTATTTCCTCTCTTCCCCCACTTACAGCACTACAGTTTTGCTTTGAGATAAGTTATCCATCATACCGGGATTTGCTATGACTTACTCCTCATATCTGTGTAATTTACCATAAACGCTGCCTTGATAACTGTGTCACCTGTGTTTTATACTATTTAATTAAATTCCTAAGGTGCCCTTTTGAGCTGAAATTCATTTTCTCTCCATTTTAGAAAAGATACAATCTTGTGAAAATGTCTTCTCTTCCTTCCCTCCTCCCTGCTTAGCTCATCTCACATCGAGTTCACGGGGCAGGAACTGGATCTAATTCTATGTCCTACTTCATGCCAAGCATATTCCTGGCACTCGGTGAATGCCGATTACTTCTGCCGACCACAAAAATAATAACAACAATCTATAAATACCTTGGCTTCCTACAGCCGAGAGGAATTAACCACACTGCAATTAAGGAAAAGCTGAAGAAAACATTTAGTTAGCAACTTCTCAATGCAGACAATAAGATTAAGGCAATAAATACCAGTTCCAACATATTTCTTCGGTGATGTTTTATAAAATAGTCCAATAAGATGCTAAAGACCACCCAATGCCACAGCAAAATGCTAACAACATGAGTCATCCAAAAGCTAAAACTGAACAGATTAATCTATCATGTAAAAGGAATGGAAGAATAATAAACACCAACAATTTATACTGTTCCCAGATTATAAAAAGGAGAGATTGTTCTAAAATCTAGTTCATATAAAATATCACACTTTTAGGACAATAAAACAGCAAGATGGTACAACCCTATTTATAGACTTTTAGAGAAAACTATAAATGGTCTCTGGGTTCAGGCACAATGGTAATCAAAGGGGGTATGAAACCTACTAGAATTGGTTCTAAGCAGAACAGATAGATAATATAGGTAATGGATAATTGTAGGCTAAAATGTGACAAAATGTTTGGTAAGACTAAAAGGTATTCTGGAGCAAATTAGGAAAGCAAACCAATACAGGGCATCCAATAAAACAATGACTTTCCTTTGCTGTTATAGTTATTAAAAATTTCTAAGATTAAACACCAAGAATATAGACAAATTATGTGGACTACTATAAGCATACACCTAGAAAACATTTTAGGTAAATGGCTGCTAGAAAATGAACTCCGATGGACCCGAAGCAATGAACCCAGAAATCTTGGCCTACACATGATCTCAGAATATTCCATTAATTACCATCACATTGGACCTGTTGATATAGAAGCGTCAATAAGCTATCAAAAGAGATCACAAAGGAAAAGACAGAACAGCCAGAGCAAACAAGGAAACCAGGGCACCTTCAGGTAAAGTGAGAAACCTCAACAAGAAGAGAACTCTGGTTTCAGAAGCAGATCTTTGTCCCATCATTGCACCAGAGCACTGTGACTGGAGTAACCAAAGTAGTGTGGAAGCCAGGAGAGGCTATTGATGGCCTCGCAGGGCTGAAGGAATCAATGTGGAGACCATGTGGGCTGGGAGGGAAGCTCTGCTATAGATTCCTATTATGTCATCATAAGAGTGTTTTATACCAATGACAGAGTTTCAGAACAAGTTTATCATGACTTTCCATATTGCTTTAATGAGCTGAGATTAAGTGCTATTATTAAATAATAATCATCCCATTCCTGTGATCTCACCTGATCGGATAATTCTGTACAAAGGCAATTCTCCTATGTTTCACTATACCTGAAGCTCCAGGAGGAATCTCTACATTTTTTCTTGACTCTCTCTCTCTACCAAGGCCATTTCTCCTACAATCTGATCAAAGTGGATAGAAAATGATTTTACATTCACAGGCATCATTTGGCATCTATCTACCCTAACCTCCCCAGATATAAATCTTCCATCATGAGCTTCCCATGGATCCCCTTGCCTGGGGAGGCATATTTGACTTGCACTTCTTCCAATATACTTTACCTTCCCAAAGAGTCTGAAGACGCTATCACTTTCTGTTAGAAGGAGCATTATATTTGGTGTAGTACACCTAGTACTTGGCAGAGTCAGGTGTCCCATGACCTTCACCTTCCCAGGAACTGAACTTTGAAACTTCCCGTAATCCTCCAGCATAATCGGAATGTTTCAGCCCACCTTCCCATGCAGGCCTCAATCACATGTCTGGGATACACACATGTGCTATTAACCACCACATTAGATTTCTTGATAGTCATTTAAAGAACTCTTCATTGTGCCGTTTATAGTTTCAAAGTATTTCACACATTATCTTGCTTGATCCTATTAACAATCCCACAATACAAGCGAACAACATTGCTCCATTTCACAGGTGAGAAGCCTGAGGATTAGAGAAATATAAAAACTCACCCAAAGTTTCACAGCAGTATAAGGATTAAAAGCCAGATATTCTGACTCCCTATCTGGGGCTTTTTCTTCCTCTCTTTATCTTAATGGCATCAAACAACAACAAAAAAGAAATGCCATCAGATACCACTGATAACACTGGAGCCCACAGAATGGTCCAGAAGGCCCATAAAAAGGGCTATTTCTGTTGAGCTTGGACAGCAGCTAAATCAAATCACCTTTGAATACTTTCCAACCTCCCAGGGAAATGTCCCTGCAAGGACATTGCATTTTGGATCAGCCTGTTTACCAATCTAAATGAGAAGCCTCTTTCTATGGGAAATCACAGACTTAACTGTTTCTGGCCCACCTACCTCAACAGCTACTGATGATATAACGAAGACCCTAATATCTCTACCATGTTCCCCTTTCTGGCCTATTGTGCCCTGTCACTTGTCACAGAATCAGCTGCAATTTAATGAAGTTATTTGCTTATATATCTGCTTCCCACTGCATTGAGAGCCCCCAAGACTAAAGACTCCTTGAATCCCTACACCCACCATGTAGTACAGAACACAAGCAGGCATTCAAACATTCAAATAGGAAATACACATGAGTACTGATGTGTACTCATCACTATCTTCACTGAGCCCTGCCATAGAAGTTTGAAGGGGAGACTCCTTCAGTTGCAGAGAATAATAAGAAAATAGAAAAGCATTTCTGCTTCACTCACAATGAAGTCTTTCTTCCAAATCTGTTTCCCTAAGTCTCAATTTTCTTTTATCTATAAAAAGATGGAGGGGAACTAAATTTGTAGTTGCTAAATCCGGACTACTAGAGTGAGGCCTGAGAATTAGTACTTGTTTTAAACTCCTTAGGTGATTCTGACCATCAGCAATCCATTCATCCAACAAATGTTAGGGTCCACAGTGCCTAAATCAAAAAGAGGACACAAAGAGTCCTTGAGCGGGTGAAGCAAGACTCAGCAGCGCCCTGGTGGCTGGGAAAGATTTGGGTTCATTCATTTTTCCAACATATGGTAAGGGTCTGCTGTGGACCTAACACCAGAATTACCAAGAGATAGAGCAGTTTAATAAAATAGAATCATCAGCCTCACGGAGTTCATCTCCTAATGAAGATTAAGGATTCTAACGGGACTGTACAATTTGCTAATGAAGCAGAGATCAGGGACAGCTTCAGAGGATGCAGCATTTGAGCTAAGCCTATTAGGATAAATAGATATATAGAAGCAAAAGAGGATATTCAGGCAGGGAAAATATGAGATAGAGAGATAGGAAAACATTGTGTATTTGGGAAAGTGACAGAACTGGTCTGAGCAGAGTAGGGAATATAGACACTGGGGGCTGGTGGGCAATAGTTGGGGATTTAAAAAATGAGGTTGGATGGCAAAGAGACCAGCCCTACTTATTCAATTAGGGGGAGGAGACCTAGAGAAAACAGTTATACAATAACACACGGCATGTGTGACCACAGGCCTAGTTAGAGGACAGAGAATTCTGAAGAGGATATATCGCAGAGGGCTAGAATGGTCAGATTAGGGCTTAAACTGAGTCTTCATAAGGTATGAACATACAGAAAACACCGATAATACAAGAAGAGAAAAGCTTAGCTGGGGACCTCAAACACCTTGGTATGAAATGACAAGAACATTCACAAAAATCAGTATATTTAGTATACAGCAATGTATTTCTTCAAATCCTTGTGAATCCCTGTGTGCAGAGTAAAGGGTAAAATCAAGCCAGGGGTTATCAGGGCCTAATGAGAATCTCCCAAGACTGGGAAAAAGAATCAAGAGCTTCATCAGGACCCGCCCTTAAATGACTCAACAGCCACCAAACTAAGCTGCTGACAGAGAAGTCCCAGTCTGGCTCACAGGCCAGCAGCTGATCCCTGGTGGTTCGGAAAGTCCTCAGCTCAAACTGATTTCTTCAAATAATAAAAGGAAGCAGGGGTAACCCATGGAACAGATTTTCCCCCCCAGTTTGTACAATTCTAATGCTACCATATGCTAACAAATTTCCTTGCAAACAGGAGACTCTTAAATATCTATATTGTGAATAAGGAGAGAAGAGAAAAGAATAAAAAAGGTAAAGAAAAAATAGGAAAATCTACCCCTTTTAAATAAAGAAGGTTACAAATAAACTTAGGTTTGGGATACAAATATTTTTTGATGAGTTTTCATTAAAGGGTATTGAATAATGATGAAGAAAATTATCAATATTTTATATGTCATTGAATATTTCATTCTGGCATGATGAACTTTTTGTAAATATGTACAAGGGATGAATACTTCATGATTAGAATTCAAATACAGGAGAACAGAGATTATTGAGTGAATAGAAATAAGAATTCAACTAAATGAATATGCCCCCAGGGACAGACAATGCAACATAATAGAAAGTACAAAAACCCCAAGTGCATAAGGAAATGTAACGTGTAATGAAGGCACCATTTCCACTCAGTGGAGGAAAAAAATTTAACTTATTAATAAATAGTGTTGGGACAACCAGATTGCCATTTAGAAAAATATAAAATTAGATCTTAACCTCATACTGTATATTAGGATAAATATCAAAGGAATGAAAGATCTGAATTAAAGAAAACCATCCAAGTACTAAAAGAAAACATGGTTGATTTCCTTTATATCATGCAAGTGAAAAAATCTTGCTATGCTT
>NW_012138303.1:3918478-3942390 GCF_000956105.1 Propithecus coquereli
TTAGAAAAATATAAAATTAGATCTTAACCTCATACTGTATATTAGGATAAATATGAAAGGAATGAAAGATCTGAATTAAAGAAAACCATCCAAGTACTAAAAGAAAACATGGGTGATTTCCTTTATATCGTGCAAGTGAAAAAAATCTTGCTATGCTTCAAAATCCAGAAGCATTAAAAGATTGATAAATTTAATTCTTTAAAAGCATACAAACTATATAAAAGCAGAGCAAAAACAAAATACCATAAACAAATCATCGATTTTTTTTCAGTGTGATAATGTTGTAGTTATATGTAGGGATTTATCCTTATTCTCAGGATTTATATCTTAAGATTACTATTTAGTGATGAAATACCATAATTTCTACAATTTACTTTCAAATGGAACAGCAAAACTGCATATGTAAAGAGATACAACACAAATATGGTAAATTTATTAAAAATTGGTAAACCCAGATGGAGAATATTATTGTATAATTCTTTCAACTTTTAAAAAATTTTCAAACATAAAAAGTTGTATGTGGTTGAGGTAAGGGGACGCTATAAACGAAGTCAAATGACAAAGTAGAAAAACTATCTGTAACAAATCACAAAGGGCTGACACCCTAATATGCAATGAGTGCCTAAATTTTCAAAGGAAAAAGACCAAAACACTGGTTTTAAAAAATGGAAAAGATATGAACAGACAAGCTTACTGAAAAGCAAATGCCAGTGATCCTTAAACAAATGAGAGGATACTGAGTCTCACCCATAATAAATACAAATTAAAACTGTACAGGGATACTATTTCTCACCTATCAGATTAGCAAAAATCCAAGTGTGACAATACATTCTGTTAGGTAAATTATGGAGAAACAACTCTTGCTGGCAGGAATGTAAAATGGTATAATCTCTATAGAGAAAAGTTTGGCAGTACCTAGCAAAATTGCATACGCATTTACCCTTTGACCCAGGAATTCCACTTCAAGGACTCTCTCCCAAAAACAAATTGGCAAAATTATTAAATGACTTATGCATAAGGATATATATTGTGACAGTATTTGTAAAAGCAAAGGCTGGAAATGATCCAAATGTCAATCAATACGGAACAAGATAAATCATGTTCATCAGGATGGTATACTATACAGCTTTAGAAAGAATTCTATAATCTTGCATGAATGATTTCCAGGATATATTGTTAAGTGAACAAAAACAAACAGGGATAAAAAAGGCCTACCTTAATCAAATTGTGAAGGTTGGCATCACTGATAATAAAGCAAACCAGTATCTTGTGCCTTCTGATATGACGCACTAGGAAGAATACAGTATCATTTCTGTGGCTTCCCTGTCCCACATGCTAACCCTGAATCTAATCATGAGATAGTATCAGGTAAACCCCAAATAAGGGACATTCTACAAAATAACTGGTCAAAAATGTAAGGTCATGAAAGACAAAAATCTAAATAACTACTCCACATTAAATAAAACTAAAGAGACATAACAACTAGATGTGTTATAGTAGCCTGAACTGGATCCTAGATCAGAACAAAACTTATTTTTGTTTTTCTATAAAGGATATTAGTGGTAAAATTTTAATAAAGTCGGTAGATATGATAACGATATTGTTATCAACATTAATTTCCTGATTTGATAACTGCATTGTGACTTGTAAGAAAGTATTCTTGTTCTTAGGAAATCCATATTGACGTACCTAGGGATAAAGAAACATCATGCCTGCAACTCACTCTCAAATGGTTCAAAAAAAAAAGTGCGTGTGTGCGTGTGCGTGTGTGTGTGTGTGTATGTGGAGATGGATGGATGGATAAGAGGCGGGGGGGGGGAAGCAGAGTAAAGGGTAAATTAGCATCCTTTGTCCTATTTTTGCCACTTTTCTCTATGTTTGAAATGAATTCAAAGAAAGAAAACAAAAAAAAAACCAAATATGCAGAATAGTAAACAGAGTATGGTCCCCTTTATGTAGAGGTTTAGGAAGGAGATAGAAATACATATATATTTACATTTGCAAAAGAGAAATACTGAAAAGATTATCCGAAAACTAATAAAAATGTTTGTTTACACAGAGGGAGGACACAAGGTAGACATCTCTGTATATACCACGTTAATAGCTTTAAATTTGAAATCACGTTTTAGATAATCAAAAAATAATGTTTTTAAAAAATCACTGAAGATTGAAAACAAATGAACCCACATATCTCAAATTGGTGACATAAACATATGGAAAAAATCTATATTTCAAAGGTCTGCAGAACACAGTATTTCTATAATAAATACTAAGTGGATAGAGTCTAAGGACAAAGAACTACAATGAATTAAACTTTTCCCAGTATTATTAATAGCAATATTGGTATTGTTTTTGAAACTGCTCAATATATACTGTAAATAAAACAAAAAACTAATTATATTAATACTGTTACAAACCAAGATTTTCAATAAGAAGAAAAGTATGCAAGTATAAAATTAAAGAAGTTAAAATCCTGTAATGTTATTTGTAATTGGAAATTTGGGGCTCATTATTCTACTTTTGTATATAATTTTTCATAATAAAAAGTTCTTAAAATATGTCTCCCAAAGACCTACTACCTGCATAGCACAACGTGACCTTGTCTGGAGGATTCTCTATTCTGCCCTATAATTTAAGATTTATTAAAAACCTATATGAAGTAAATATTGAAATAATTCTTATTTTGTAATATGCCCACCAGTTTATTGCACCAGGATTTTTAAACATTGATATCTGAAAGCCCTATTTCTGGATATTCATACCTTTAGAAGACAAATTTTCCTCAACAATAGATTACATATGTCTTGCTTTACATTTTCATTTTGCTAATTATTGTATTAATATCAAGAAAAATTATCAGTGAATAATCTTAAAATAATCAATGGGAGCTTCTCTACCTAAATATTCCTTGAAATTAATTATCTTGTAAAGTGAGGAGGTCATTTGTAATTATAGTAATCACCCTAATTTATCTGTTGATAAATTCCAGCTTTTAAATACTAGGTTGTCAAAAGAGGCTCACCTGCATTATAATGTGCTTGTTTCAAAGGACCTTAACTACAGTATTTAGAAATGCGTTATTCCACCCTAACTGCAAACATTCTATTATCGCTCTATGTCTCCTCATAGGGACATTGTCTGAACAATCGTCCCACATCCCCAAAGTGGTGAGAGTTCTACTTGTTAAGACAGTCCAGACAATTACAGAAGGAAGAGTCCTTTCTCTAAAGTAAAAACAATGAAAAGTAATGATTGCTACCTTTGTTATTGTTTTTTTATTTTCATTGTTTATAATAGTTAACATTTACTGAGTGCTCAATATATGGCAGACACTGTGCTAAGCACCTTATACAATCTCCTCAGTTTATAAACGTACTTACTGAGACTCGTGGGAGATGATCTCCCCAAAGTCACACCACTGTAAAGGACAATGCCAGTGTCCTCCACCATCTTCCTCTATAAATGGGGATGCCATACTTGTCACTATCAGCTGTGAGATTTGGGGCACAGCTCTTGGCCTCAGTTTCCTCATCTGCAAAATGAGGAGGCCGAACTAAATATTCTCCCCAAGTCTGAAGTGATTGGTGTACCCCTCTCGAATGCAGTTTTGCAAATAAAAAAAAAAAAAAACCTAATGAGCCGAGCTCATTAGCAGAAAGGCATCTCCCTGTACCCTTCGACACGGCTTGGTAGTGATCATGTGGCTGAGCTCATGAGGAATTCTGCTCTCCAGAGATTTCAGTAAATGAGAAATTACAGTGCAGGGGTCTTTTTAGAACCTGCATCCAAAAGAGACGAATACCACGATTAGGGAGCAGAGGCATCAGCGCTCTTGCAAGTGTCTGGTTAGCGGCAGATTGCTGAGGAATCCATTTGGGAGTGGGGAAGATAAAGGAACGATTCAAGGGAGAATTATGCACGGAGAGTGTGGAGGAGTTCATGTTAAAAGGTATGAGGGAGAAACCTGAAAGGATCCCCTCCCCATTCTCTGCAGCAGATTCCCAATTCTTTCCTTGTTTCCCTATTTGTAAACAAGCTTAATGACTGTACTTATTTCTGTCATTTGAATGAACTGTCACTTGCAATAACAACTCCTCAATTGTGAACATTTAAGCTCTCTACTTTTCATTATTATAAATAAAACTGTGATGAAAGATACAATGCACAAAATATCTTCCATATTTAGGCTATTTCTTTTAGACATATGAAATAACTGGTTAAAGGGTATGAAATGTTGAAGTATCTTGATATGTACATATACACGCATATGTATGTAGACATCATATACATATGTGTATATATGTATAAAATCAAATTTCTTTCTTAAGAGGTTGTGCCAATTTACACTCCGACCAGTAGCACCAAAGACATCCTATTATTCACAGGATTAGGTTCCTATTTGTCACTTTGGCCGTACACCAACTGTTATCATCCCTGCTACCTCCCCCACGCCATCCGTTCCCTTTACAAGCCAAGGATCTCTAATATGTTTCACTCTTCAAGTCTTCAGAGGACAATTCTAGGTATTTCAAGTGTCTCTGTAAATCCCCTTATCTGAAAAGAATACCTTTTGATACCTTTCAATACCTCACAAAAACAAGAGAGATTCCTTAGCCCTGTCTCTTAAGTGCTTTGGGATCCAAGAAAAAGCCAGACTTGCATAAAGAATTAGGGAGACTATCATAGTAATTTTTAATATAGGAAGAATAAAAGGCTGTGCAAGTAGGTTCCTAATACTTTTCTTAAACTGACTAAACTCTCTACGTGTTGGCAATTTTTAAATAAAAAATGAACAACAGCAATACTAGTCCTTTGCTTATATTTTGCCATTTGTTGTTTTTTGTTTTGTTTTGTTTTTTGGCTTTTGTAGAATGCAAAGTAAACCCAGTAAAGATCTCGTTTTTATCTAAACAGAAGCTGAAGGCAGGGACACTCCACATAGTTCTTAGGGAAACGCAGAGGGCTCAAAGCCTGCATAGTTTCATGCGTGTCGTAAATCCATCTCTATTAATCAGGTTCCATAGCACCTATGTCAGTTGCTGTGCTCCCAGACCCCATGTCCAAATTGGAGGAAGGTAAAGACCTCTCTGGAATGCCTGGAGAGACGCTCTCCCCTTCTGCTCCATGAACCCCAAGCAGTCTCTCTTCTGGTTATTAGGAAGTGTTTCAGTTTCTAGATTGTCCTTGGCCTTCATAAGAAGGTAGTATATCTCCCAAAGTGTAGCAGATGATGGTAAATTACCAATTAGCTCTTACGTGATTTGCCATATCATCAAGACAAGTGGCTCTTATCAGGGGGTCCTAGAACTCTCCATAAACATTCTCATAGGATCTAGGGCAGCGGTCCCCAAACTTTTTGGCACCAGGGACCGGTTTCATGGAAGACAATATTTCCAAGGACGGGGGTGGAGGGGGCGGGTGGAGGCAGAGATCAGGCAGTGATGTGCAGCCCAGTTCATAACAGGCCACAGCCCAGGGGCTGGGGACCGCAGGTCTATGGGCTTCCTGAAATGACACACTAAATTCCCTGTTTATGAGTTTTCTGAGGAGTAAGGTCCAAAGCTCTGAAAAGAGGTTTTCACGGGGTCCATGACTCAAAAGAACTCAGCATCCTTCATCCCTACCTCTACCCTAATCTCTTGCACAACCCTGGGTACATACTGGGTACATGGTAAATATGCAGCAAATTCAAAAATATCAACTGACTAATATATCTATTTTTAAAAAATGGTGGTTATACGTAAGGGAGTTACAAATATCAATTAATCATGCAGGAAAAACAGCGGCCAGAGTGTTTTTGGTATTTTTTAAATGAAAAGTTGACTGTAATATTAATATTAGCAAGACAAAGCACTTGCTAAGCAATTGGTATTGACAAAACATTTCACCATCTTTTCATCCATATCTTCTCATAACAACAGTGTGAAAGAGGACAATGAGATATGCCCGGTGCCTAGAAGATACAATAAATGCTGACTAATGTGAGGCAAGAAAGCGGAAGCAAAAGACAGGTATGTGGACTTGTCCATCATCAGACGGCCAGAAGCCATGAAGGGTCTCTAAGGCTCCCAGGACACAGCAGAAGCCCCTTGGGTCCCAACACATGCATGCACACACACACGTACACACACACACCCAGGGCCAGGCGTCTTTTCCTGTACAGAGCCTTCCCGAAATAGCTGGAGGAGACAGCCCCAACAACAGCAGAAAGGAGAAGTAAAGGGCTCTAGCTGCAGCCTGACAAAGTGCATTCAGGGCATCAGCCCCCTTTCATTTCAGGGTGCTGGTGCCCTCTGAATGTATCAGCACAATGATACATTCGTTCCTCAGTGGGCTCAATAGCATGTGTAGAAGGCAAGGAGGAGGGAGGCCAGCAGTCCCACCCGAGGCTAGCTGGGAGTCCTGACTCCTGTCTGCCAGGGCCCACAGTGTGGCCCCCAGCTTCCCTATGTCCCCCACCTCCCTCCCTCTCAAACAAAGAGGATGACCTAGAGTTCATGCCTCCCTGTCTAGAGAAAGAGAAAACAATGGCAAATTATAAAGCAAGAATTCGCCAGTTTAAAAAAAAAAGAATTACTAAGTGGTACAAACATGTCAGACACAGGCTGCCATCCATTAAGCAGTAGCAAGTAAATGCAAACACACATCTAGTTGCTACTACCCATCATTAATCTGATAAAGACAGGACCAATGTATGGAAAGCTGCAGTATCTGGAGAGACAGACAATGCAAACAGAACAAAATGCATAAAATGAGCTCCTGTCCCCAGGAAACTGAAGCGAGCATTTTCAGACGATTAGATTATGCCCCAGAAAATGGATGAATGCCATCCACAGGGGTACTTTTAACTCCATTCTTACTCCCCAGTGCTATGGTATATATATATCTGCAAGAAGCTTCATAAGAGCTCAAGTAACTTAAGAAATGAAATGGGCTTAACTTTGATTCACACAATGGAACAAAGGCCGCCTTCTGTTCCAAAGCAGATGAAATCTATGCTTACACCCCAAAAAAGACTACATATCTATGGAGGAACATCAAAGAATATTGAAGGGAAAGGTCACTAAAGAAATTGTACATGTTAAAGAGGATGCTACTCCTGGGGAAGAGGGGCGGGCAAGTGAAGCTCTCCTCATTTCATGCACAGTAACTTCTAAGACACCCACCCATCCTGAATCCACCGGTCCTTTCCCCACGTGTCCTCTCTGGAACACAAAAATATCTTCGAGAGAAAAACTCACAGCACCCACAGGTGTCTCTAAAGAGGACTGATTCCAATGTAACGTTACAAATCTGTCATATTAAGCTACCAGCTTATCCCAGATCTTTCTGAGCTGCAGTTGGAAGTATTAATAAACACAGGACCTGAACAATGCTGAGCACAAGGGAAGCACGGAATGAAGTAAATACCTGGGTATGATGAATCCCAAGACAGACAGAAGAAGAAACTCAAGGACGGAAGGGTCTCCCTCTGGGGGTACGAAGCACACAAGAATCTACATCCCATGCATGGGATTAGCTGTCCATGCAAATTTACTGGGGAGCAGCCCATTCTGGAAGCACCGGACAGACAGGATTAGGGGCTCTCCCACAAGGCACCACGACACAGCCAACAGGAAACGTGGCTGACACAGAGCAATCCTAGGAGTCAGAACTACAGAGGAAGATGGTCACGCAGACTGCACACAAAGGCGAGCCATGGCCCAGCTTCTGGAGCAGGTGACGTGGGTGTGACAGCAGTCCCCACATATCAGAAGGCTGAACCTAGATCTTTTTACATCTATTTTGTACTTGTATATATTCATGGATACAAGTGCAATGTCACTTCATTGGTATATTGCACTGTAGTGAAGTCAGGGCCTTCAGGCCATCCATCCCTGGAGCAACACACATGGTACCCACCAAGCACCCTAGATCTGAACCTGGATCTTAAGAGGTAATATTCCTGAAGTAAGGGAGGATGACACATCCAGCGATGGCAGTTTGAATATCCTTTTGATAAAGGCCCATTTCAATTTATTGATCCTCTACTCCCCCAAACCACCTTCTACCTTGCACATTTGACATCCTGAGAGGACTCAGGACCTGGGGAGACATGTCCTAGACAGAGACCAGTACAAATTCTCAGAATTTAAAAACCGCATACCTCCCATTATAATCTAATGAACTGGGGATCTTGGTAATAGGTTGGTTTCTTCTAAATCAATTATTCAGAGACTGACCTCTCCCAGGATAAAACTGACCTTCTGAATTCATTCTCTCCCTTCGCCCCCACCAATTTCCCAGCAGAATCCAGTGCTTTATACCTGAGTTACTCTAGCAGCCTCCAAATTGCCCTCAGCCTCCCACTCTAGTATTTCTCAAACCCGAATATGCAGACAAATCACTTGGGGATCTTGGTAAAATGCACATTTGATCCAGTGGGTCTGGGATGGGGCCCGAGAGTCTGCATTTCTAACAAACTCCCCAATGATACTTGCTGCTGGTCAGCAAGCCACGCTCTGAGAAGCAAAGCTCTAACCATCCCAAATGACGTTTCTAGACAATTCATCTTCCAAGGACCTCTTCATAAAACCTACAGTTGTTCCCACCACAGGTAACCCAGACTCCAAACATCAGAGTATCTCATCCCTTTTTTCAGTAGAGCACCTGAGGCTCAAACAGGTGTATGTTTCCCATCATCACACAGCTAGGAAGTTATTATTTGAACTCAAGTGAGCACCTAATTTCAGTATACTGCTTTCTTTTCCTCCATACACTTACACTACCTAAAATGAGCTTGTTTAATCTGTATGGTTGTTTATCATTAGTCTCCATACTCTCCCTCACACCTCCAACACCCACGCTAGTTTGTAAAGCTCCAAAAGACCAGGGATCATATCTGTCTTGTTCATTGCTATATTCCCAGTACATAGAACAATGCCCAGCTCACTTGATAATCCATTCAGTGAATGAAAAAAACAAAATGAGACAAGGTGTTTCTTCTCCCATGAGGAGATATAATAAAGAGATCTAACAAGAATCTTGGCCATTCGGGGACCTGGAGTTACGTCATGGGTATCAGTCACTGTTTATTGAGAAGCCATTTAGAGCTCTTGCAGCACTTAGACCAGCAAGGAACAGACAGGTATAAGATACCACCCCACCCCTGCAAAAACTTCCAACTTAGTCATGGGGAAAGGTCACAGACACACAAAAGACGACTTAAGCAGACTTAGGAAGCTAAAGTACAAATGACTATGATAAATCCAGACATAACATGATGCCCTGGGTGGGCAGGTCCAGGTGACATCAGTGGGTTTGACTTCAGACCTTGTAAGTATGCCCTAGCACAGAAAGTTCTTGAACGAAGGGTTGGGCAACCAAGGCAGATGATATACCCAATTCCCCAGATTAATTTTCAAACAGGACAGATTACCAGACGTGATTTTTTAATATGTCAATTTGGTTTGCTTACAGTCCCCAGTTATCCAAACACTAATCAAGTTGTTGCTGTGAAAGTATTTTGCAGATGAGATTAAGGTCCATAATCAGTTGACTTTAATTAAGTAAGGGAGATTATCCAAAATAATCAGGATGGGCCTGATTCAATTGGCCAAAAGGCTTTAAGGGCAGAGCTGAGGCTCCCCTGGAAAAGAAACTGCCTGTGGACAGCAGCTTCAGTTTGTGTCTGAGAGTTCCAGCACAACAGCTTGCACAATAGATTTTGGGCTTGTCTAACAGCTCCCACAATCCCATAAGCCAGCTGAAGTATCTTTATATATATCCCCTACTGGTCTGTTCCTCTGGCTGAACCCTTACTGATATACCAGCTAAGCAGGATGATCTTGTCCTGCTAGAGAATGACAAGGCCTCTTCTAACACTGGGGTTTTATGATGAAAAACACCACAGTTCTTTCCATTCAAATTAAGTGCTTGTTTATAAGCCAGACACTGTGCCACCTTAAAGTAAGACTATCATATTAATATTTACTACCCTACCACTGCAAACATTCTCCCATTGATTGTTGTGTTCTTCCATTAGTTCTAGGCTTTCAAACTTTCTGTAATGACAAAACCGTTAGAATCATAAAAAGAATTATTTTTTAATTCTCTCGCCTAGGAAGGATGTTCAAGAGCAACTAGAGTCAAGTGCTCAACTGTGGCTGCCCTCCCTCCTAAGAGGGGAAGGATGGACACGGGAGAGGAAGTGCTCTCCTTGGCAGCCTGAGTCCCACAACACATTCTACTGTGGGGCCACCAGGACCCCACTGGGCCACCAGACACATTTCTGCAGGCTTGATGTATGGATGTCCTGACAATCAAGTCCCACTCTAAGAACTATGCTCACTAGAGGAGCCAACACCCGCCACCACCTGCTTGTTGCCAGCCTCAAGCTCTACCTCCCCAGCAAGGCCATCAGGAGGAGAGGTACAGGCCTTCCTCTCACCTCATCTCTAGGGACCAGAAATCCTCATCCCTGATGGTTCTGCCAACTTACCTCCTTCACTGACCCCCATCCCTACCACCTGATACACCCACTGACCCAATATAATTATTCAGAGATGCAGCCCAGAACTGCACACAAAGCACAGGCACCAAAGACACAAGGAAAGAGCCACAGTATCTCGGGAGGATATTTCATCTCTCTGAATTCCCACATCTTTTCATGGGAGATTATAGCAACTCATCCTGTAGAGTTGCTATAAAGAATATAAATAGATGCAAAAAGGAGCTATTATGTCCTTGATATGCTCATAATGCTAACATACTCAGTCTACGGCATATTCATGTCTATATTTGAGGGAGTTCTTAGGGCAAAAAATTTAACCAAAGCAGTAAAAGTGGGTGGAAGAAACACACACATCCCTTTTTCAGAAGTGACAGCTTCACACAACAGAATTATTCAATAATCTATAGAATGTCCATCTTTTAAATGTGCATCCCTGTCAGAACACCTTAAATTGCAAGCTCTGAGAAGTAGAGCCTGTCTAAAAGTCCAAATATGTTCCTGATGGTGCAAAGAACACTTTTGAAAGATCTGAAAGCAGAATGGGCCCTCCAGAGAGCCACTGGTCTAACCCTTCAATTTGTTTAAAGATAAACCAATTGGAACCCAAATGAGTTGGAAGAGATGGCCAAGGCTACTCAGTGAAAACCCAGTGATCAAGGAATCAGAACCTAGAGCCGACTCTCCTATACCTTCCACCAGAGGCTAGGATGCTATGAACATGAGACGACAACTCAAGCCTTCTTTTCCAAGGCTTTTGGTGGCTTCCACAGACACTATAGTGTGCCTTTGTTTGCCATGCCAAGTAACAATTTTAAAGTACAGCAAGTCTTGAGAGAATACAACTAGTTCCCAACCATCAGAGAGGGAGGTAGGCTGATGACAAGGAGGCAGCTCTGAGAAGTGTGATTACAGACAGATGGTACCAGTTAGCTAGAAAATCTAGAGTGGCGTTCAATAAGGCACCACTAAAAATAATAGGGATCCCAGAGTAACTCAGTGACCTTATGCTGCACAGCAACGAGAAGAGGCAGGGAATGAGGGAACGCTGGCCTGAACTGTGAGGGAGATAGGAACATAATTCAGGTTTTGGACCATCATCTCTCCTAATTGTCACCAACCACCATTACCATGGACAGCTGCCCCAGCAGTGAGGCCCTCAGGACTGCAGGTGGGAAGGCCACAGAGATCAGCCAGTCCAACTCCAGGCTTGACTCATCTCTGCACCATCCCTGACACAGGGCAGGGTAGTTTCTCAACGGCTGTGAGGGGATGCATCAGCATCCAAAGACACCGCGTCCACTTTTTGGCCAGAAATATCCTCCTTGTACTTGGCAGGCATCAGCCTTTCTGTACATTTTCCATCAGGACAGCCTGTGACTAAAGCAATCTTTTTGGCAACCAAGCCACACTACTGACGTTGCTTCCACTTGATGTCATTTAAGACTGCAGATTTGTTGTCGCACGTACCATCAAGCCAGGTCTCCACTTGTACCCATCCTATGGGTTTTGACTACAGAGTCAACTATCTTGAAGAAATGTGTTACTCCTCTGGGAGGGAGTTTGTTTCTTGGAAGTGAGTCCCGTCACAAGTCTATGAGCTCTCCTCCAGGGTCAAAGGCAGTATCCTCACCCCAACTATGCCAAGGTCACCAGGGGGCTGGAACGACGGTGTGGGAAGCTCACTGCAAATCTATCCTCACCTACTGGGTGAGCAACCTCTGCCTCTCCAATGGCTTCCACATTCTCTCCTATATTCCTTGTTCCCCAAACATATTAAGCCAGTTCCAACTACAAGACCATTAATTTCCACTTGCTCCCTCTGTCTAGAATACTCAAGTCCTGTCTAACCTCGGAGAAGCTCCCAAACAACCTAAAGCAGCACCCCAGTCGCATACCCCAGACACTCTGTCCCATTACCCAGTTTTATTTCCTACAAACCGCTCATCATTGCCTAAAAATATCTTGTTTACTGTCTGTCTCACTCACTCATTTTAAGTTGTTTAAGAACAACTCAAGCCTCATTCACAACTGCATCCCCCGTGTCTGAAACAGTACCTGGCATGGAGTAGATGCTCGATAGGTATCTGCTAATTGAATGAACGAACCCCAGTGAGTGACTTAATGACTATGGCTCAGGCCCTGGCATCGGACACTCCTGGATTCAAATCCTGGCCCTGCTGTTTACTAGCACTATGCGCTTGGGAAAGTAGTCTTACCCAAGGTCACACAGGCTATATAATTTTAATATGTAGGCCACAGGGTTTTTGTGAGAATTAAACTTCCTTATTTTTAAATATTAGACAGGACTCCAGTTTCTAAACATGCCTGATACAAAGCACTAAACTGACATTAGTAATTGTTACTCATTTGATGACACTGATGATGGCAACAGCCTATGCCATACTACGATGGGTCACTGGCATCACCTAAAGGTATCATGTTACTATTTTCAACTTCTGCTGAAAGAAAGAGGCAATGTGGCAAAGTAGAGATAGTGAGGAGTTTGAAATCAAAAGATGCTGACTGCAGTTTCAGACCTGACAAGCCATTCCGTCACTGATAGCAGGAGGTGTGGTGAGGAGGAAATGAGATGGTACATTTATGTGGAATACTTTCTAAACTCTAAAGCACTAAATTTATAAGTATTATCAATATTGAAAATTTTCTTGTCCACAGTTTAATATTGTTCAGACCCAGAGACTGTGTTCATTTCCTTGGGCACATTAAAAGTTATTTGGGCTGGGCATGGTAGCTCATACCTGTAACTCCTAGCACTTTGGGAGGCTGAGGCAGGAGGATTGCTTGAGGCCAGGAGTTCAAGACCAGCCTGGGCAACAAAGCGAGACCCTGTCTCTACAAAAAATTTTAAAAATTAGGCAGATATGGTGGTGCACACCTGTAGTCTCAGCTAGTTGGGAGGCTGAGGCAGGAAGATTGCCTGAGCCCAGGAGTTCAAGGTTGCAGTGAGCTATGACCATGCTGCTGCACTCCAGCCTGGGTGACAGAGTAAGACCCTGTCGCTAAAAAATTAATTAATTAATTAGACAAACTTAGTATTTCAAAAACAAAAATAAGTTATCTGGCTAGTGAACATGTGCCCAGATAGGCACCATGGTCTATAAATAACTCAGGGCAAAAACCTTCTCTAAACAGCACATTGAAGGGTCAACAGAGAATACAGGCACATCTCACCACATGAGGACACATGTAGAATTTAACTTATCAAATGAGAGCAAAGCAGTAGGGTGCAGGGCAGTGGAAATCCAGGGGCCCAGGTTCAAATCCCAACTATCCCACTGACTAGCCATGTGACATCAGGAGGCCATAGTCCCTCTCTAGGTTTATGGCTTTTCAAAGGGCCCTTGAGCACTTGCCAATCAGAAAACAGATCATTTTCCATTCTCTGAGACACTGCAGTATGCAGTTGGCTGGAGGTGACAATGAGAGAGGACAGCCAGATTCAAAGAGAATCACGCCCCACACTAAGTTTTCCTACCAGTGGTCTCCCCGAGGGACAAATTTGGGTTGCCTCCCTGAGCAACCATGAGTTTAGGGGGCTTGGTTGGCAGCCAAGTCACTGAACTAAAACAGGAACTAATTCCAGACACCCAGGGCACGTTCTGTTTCCCTCTAGGAATTTATCTCCGATGTACAAAAGCAATACGAAAGATTTAATATAGAGTCCCATTCTACATAAAACTTTTCCAAAACGTCCCTCTTCTGAGCCACACTTATGCCAAAAATTCTATTTTCGTTTAATGTTTTGCCACTGAAAACCTTAAACATTCACAAAAGTAGAAAAAATAGCACAGTGAAAAAACCCCCATAAACCCATTACTCAGGTTCAGCCACCGCCAACTTAGGCCACTCTGGTTCCATCTGTACCCGCCCACTTCCTCATCATCCTTTTAATTTTAAAGCAAAATCCAGACATTGTATTATTTCAAAAGTAACTAATTCAGTATGAATCTTTAGAATGACCTTCCTTTAAACATAATCATAACATCACAAACAATGAACAATTTCTTTCATCACATAGCCAGTTAGTGCTTGAATTTTCCCTACTTGTTTGTTATAATTAAGATCCAAATAAGATCGACACACTGTAATTGGTTAATAAATCTATTTTTAATCTATAAGTATACCCTCTATTTTTTTTTCCCCACAACTTACTATTGACAATTACTGAAAAACCCAGGTCATTTTTCTGTGGAGTTTCCTACAGTCTGGATTTTCTGACTGCAATACCATCATATTGTTTAACATGTCCTTCTGCCCCCTGTATAGCTTTTCGAAAAATGTTAAATTAAGAGGTTTGCTCAGACTTAGGCATTATGTTTGGCAATATTTTTTCATGTTGTCAGCAGCCATTGTTGATCATTGCCTAGATCCATGAATTCGGGATTATAAATGATAATGATATCATTCCCTCTTTATCTCTTAGCAGTACTACTTCTATAAAAAGAAACTTTCCTTCATCAGCTCTTTGGTCATTTTAAGGTGCAATCTGTAAAATGCTTATTTCTTTCCCCTTAATTTACCAGTTTTCAAAAGAATGAGATAATTGCCTAGCATCCTACAAAAGTGATTGTTTTTCTTGCGTATCATTCACATATTTAAACCTGTGTGATGTTTCAATCGACGGCCTCACTATCCTTAGTGACGTTCAAACTGACCCCACTTTGGCCAGTAGAAGCCTCTTCAAGTTGGTTCCTGAGTCTTTCTGCAACATGACCCTGGAAGTCCTTGATAGTTTCCCTGCTTGCTGGTGCGAAAAGATACTCCAAGCACATCCTGTATATCTGCCCCAGACCTGAAAGCAGCCATTTCTCCAAAGGGCCCTGGTTCTTTTTCATGGAAAATGGCATCTGGCAATCACAATCTGGGCACAAGGAACACTCATTGCTACTGGGTTGGTCATTGTTTCTGGGACTTGCCAGTGGACAGCTAAAACATGTTTTTTAAAAATATTAAAACACTTCATGAGTTCATACTGCATGTCCAATTCAAATTCAGGACTGCGGGGCTTTTACTTAACCTCGTTGTTCCTTGTTGGTATTTCCTTCCTCCTACCAATATAATTAGTTGTTTTATTGTATCCCACAATACATGTAAGAATCTCAGAATAATACCAATCATCAACAGCAATAATGATAATTCGAAAACAGTCTAGAATGTTTTTTGCACTTTTGGTATCTTTACGGTATATGCCACTAGGGATGTACAATCAAATCACTGTTTTAAATCCAGTTGGCCAAGTTCCTCTCTCTGGGTTATGCCAACCAGCTCAATACACTTAGATTTATTTGATTTTCTCAGGGATTATGTGTTTTCTACATTAAAATCATGTTAAAAACTTACATGTTTACAAGGTCAAACCAACAAAACAAGGTATATTCAGAGAAGACTAAGTTTCATTTCTTTCCCTCCACCTTATCACTTCTCTTCTCCTAAAACTAGCCTTTTTCTATTATCTTATTTTTTTTAAATAAGCAAATACATAAGCAATTACATATTCTCTTCTTTCTTAGATAAGTGGTATCTTGCCCTTTCACTCAATATAGCCTACAGCTCTCGCCATTACAGATACACACGTACTCTCCATTCCTTTCTTTGGCTTCATAGTTCTCCACTCTGTGGAGGCACCATAGTTCACCCAACCAGTTCTCTAGCGAAGAACATGTGAGTCATGTTCAGCCTTTTGTTATTACAAACAATGCTGCAATGAATAGCAAAATGTATACTTCTTAAAAATATTTTTTATCAGTAAATCTTTGGGATAGATTCCTAGAAGTGAAATTATTAGATCCACAAGTAAATGTATATGTATCTGTACTAGGTATTGTCCATTCCTCCACATAGATAGGCATTAGGCTATTTTGCATTCCCCCCAGCAAATGGGAATGTATTTATCTACTTCCCCCTATGGCCTTGCCAACGGAGTTGTAGTCAAACTCTTGGAATTCTGCCCATCTGATAAGTGAGAAATGCTATCCCGGTGTAATACGCATTACTCTACAAGTCCAGTTGAGCATCTTTCCATATGGTTATGCATCATTTGTAGTAATAATTTTTCATGTTTCTGGTTTTAAGTTCAAGGCTCTATTGTCAAACAGCCTAAGAAAGAACAAATATCTGGAATAGAGAAGATGAGAAACATTTAAGGTGGTTTGTGTTGAAAAGAGCCATGAAAAGCAAAGAATACCCATTCCAATAAGAAAACACGAGTTTTAAAAAGATACCATTTATTATAGCAACCAAAACTGTAAGGCAACTACAAATCAATACCAAAGGTATATACCAATTTAAATTAAGAAACTATAAAATTTCATTAAAAGACATTAATGATGACCTAAATAAATAAAGAGATATAGCCATACTTAATGAACTAAAAGACTAAATATCATAAAAATGTTGATAATCTCCAAAATTTTTCTATAAATTTAATCTCTTTCTGATTAAAAACCTCAACCCCAAATGATAAATCAATATAGGAAAAAACTGATAAATACAAAGATCTCTATTTTAAAGAATTTACTAAACTGATTCTAAAATTTATATCAAAGAGCAAAGGCCCAAGAATAACCAAGACCATAAGGTTGGAAATCTTCCTACTAGATCACAAGACTTAGAACAGAGCTATAATAATTAAGATAGAAGTTCTGAAGGACGGAGAGACAAATAGACCAACACAACAGAACAGTAAGCCTTGAACTGGACCTCCACATATAGAGACACTTGACACATGGCAAAAGAAATGAATGAATCCAGACTGAAATGGTTCCAGGACAACTGGTTATCTATACAGAGAAAAAATAAAATTAAACTATTTCAAACCATGCATAAAAATAGATTCCAGACCCAAATGTAAAAGGCAAACCCTAAAACCTTTAGAACATATAGAAGAGCACCATTATGATCACAGATTACACAAAATTTTGAAAAAGACAAAGAAAAAAATAAAAAGGAAAAGACATACATTTTACCTTAAAATCTAAAACTTTTATAGATCAGAAGATACCACAAAGATATTGGAGAGGCCATAGATTGGAAAAGATAGTTGTAATACACACAAGCAAGATCAGCATTCAGATATAACTCCTACCCATCAACAAGGAAAAGACAAAAGACTCACTAGAAAATGGGCAAGAGATGTGAACAGGCAATTCACATGATGAGGGGAACAATGAGCAATAAACATAAGAACTGATGCTTTAACTCACAAGTAATGAGGGAAATGCACATTTTTTAAAAGACATTTCACATCCAACATATTGGCAAAAAATGCTAAGGCTAACAAAACCAAGCATCAGCAGGAGTGTAGAGCAAAGTAATACAAATGTATGTCTTACCAATTATTTTCCCTCCAGCAATCTTCCAACCAGGAGAAGTAGAGGATGTGCTCAGCCTATGGCCCTACAATTCCACTCCTATGTACGTAACCTAACAAACTCACAACTGTGCTTACAGAGACTTGGAGATCTGCACAAGAATGTTCACTGCAGCATTCTATAATTGTGAAAAACTAGAAACAACTTAAATACCAATCAACAGAAGAACAGATAAACTGTGGTACAGCCATATAATGGAATATTACTTAGCAATGAAAATGAATGAATATGGGTAAATTTCAAAAACATGTTAAGTGGGAAAAAAGCAAACCATAGAAGAATAAGCACAATTTTATACCATTAAATAAAATTTTAAAACATGCCAAATAATTACTATATAATGTTAATGGATACATGCATATGTTTGTAAAAAGTATAAATATATACTTTTTAAGAATAAAGAAGATTAAAACAACAAATTCAAGATAGTGCTTGTTTTTAGGGAAAAAGAGAAGGAGAATGAAAACAAGGAGGAATATCCAGGGAACTTCAATTATACATATTTCTCCTTTAATTTGGGTGGTGGATACCTACATGACCTTTATACCTTTGTGTGCCTGACATACTTCATAATTTTTAAAAATTAAATTCACATCAAGAGGCTAACTGGTGGTACAGTTGATAAAGTTAAACTGGAAAAAGGAATCTAACAATTACAGCCATCTCTAAACAAATATGCTGACATAGAGAGACAGTGAGGATTTCCCCATCATTGGTGCTATTTAAGCAGAAGTAGATGACCTCCTCTAGAAGATGCTATAGAAGAAAGGACCATTAACGTCCCATTTAACCATTATTTCTCTACCACAGAGCCTACACTTAGAATATACTTAATATTTGTTGAACAATGACATTTTGAAAAGCATTTACTGAAAGTCTTTTTAAATGCTTGTGGTAGAAAATTGAAAACAAAAGATAATCCTAACACCTAGTAACAATTAAGAATATTAACTTATATTTACCAATGAAGATTAAACAGGATGAATTACAATATAGGAGACTGGAGAAGACAGAAAGCAACCTTGATTAGATTCGAAGACTATTCCAATAAATTCCACATGATAACTAGCCTTTGAAGGGTGCTTTATAGTTTACTCATGTTATCTAATAGTCACAACAATCCTGCAAGGAATAGTTTTATTCCATTCTATCAATTAAGAAATTGAAGCTGGCCGGGCGCGGTGGCTCACGCCTGTAATCCTAGCACTCTGGGAGGCCGAGGCAGGTGGATCGTTTGAGCTCAGGAGTTCGAAACCAGCCTGAGCAAGAGCGAGACCCCATCTCTACTAAAAATAGAAAAAAATTAATCGGACAACTAAAAATATATAGAAAAAATTAGCCGGGCATGGTGGCGCATGCCTGTAGTCCCAGCTACTTGGGAGGCTGAGGCAGAAGGATTGCTTGAGCCCAGGAATCTGAGGTTGCCGTGAGCTAGGCTGACGCCACGGCACTCTAGCCCAGGTAACACAGTAAGACTTTGTCTCAAAAAGAAAAAAGAAATTGAAGCTGAGAAAGATTAAATGACTTGCCCAACCAATATCTTACAGCCAATTAGTGTCAAGGCTGGTACTAAAGCATAGGTCTCCTATGATACCAAATTCCTTCATCTTTCTGTGGCACAAGTAACCACACTCATAGGATAAGGGAACTCCATTTACAGGTGTGTTAACAGTCTAAAGACTTGAGCTCACAGGCTCAAATCCCTACAGAACTTGACACACACACACACACAGGACAAAAGACGATTTAACATTCTGAATTAATTGTATCAATTACTACATTCTTTCCCTGTCTCCCAACTTTATCTTCTAATACCATACAGTGCATATACACCCAGTGTCTTAGTTAGGGTTGCTGTAACAAAGATACCGTAAATTTGGTAGGTTAGACAACAGAAACGTATTCCTCACAGTTCTGAAGGCTGGGAAGTCCAAGAGAAGGTGCCAGCCGATTCAGCATCTAGCAAGAGTCCTCTTCCTGGTTGCAGACAGACCTGCTCGCTATATCCTCACATGGTGGAAAGAGAGATCATCTCTCTTTGTCTCATTTTATCATCTCCATTCATAAGGACTCCACCATCATGACCTAATTACCTCCCAAAGGCCACACGTCCAAATACTATCACCTTAGGGATAGGGCTTTCACATGAATTTTGGGAAGATCACACATTCAGACAGTAGCACCCTATCTCTAAGTCACTAATCAATCCCACTAAGAAATTTGAAGACGATATGATGCCACAGCTCCTAGAATTCTTACCAAATGCCACACTGAGCTATGAAAAAAAGAAATTTAGCTCAAAATTACATTCATGCCACAAACCCCTGCAGAACCCCAAAGAGCATAAATGGACTTAAAGCCAGCTGTTCCGCCATGCCCATCTCTTTATCTGGCAACTGGAACATGTTCCCAGAAGCACCGTAAGGAGTGGAAGGTGACTCATGGCGGCCTAGTGCTGGAGTTACAGCTGGAATGGACAGCAATACCTGGCCCACACTCACCCACATTTTGACAGCTGGACCACAGTCTGGTAAGGGCCATTAGCAGGACAGAAATCTATACTTGCATCCTCTCTGCTCAATCCTAAACTAGTTGAGCGATCTTGGATAAATCATCAAATGTATTCAGGACTGAACTTCAACTAGTAAAAAGTCAAAAGGAAGAAGATTGGCCTCTAAATGTCCAAGAATCTGCCACATGTCCACCTCCCAGCCAAGTTCAGGACTGGCCCAGGGTATGCCTGCAGGCTCAGCTCACATGCTCAGCAGATGTTTATTGAACCACCCATCCATCAACGAGACTGTATTTATGGTTAGCTCTAACAAGCATGATTAGGGGCTAGTTCTCTAATTTTGTTTTACAGGTTTTGTGGGCTCCAGGGGAAGAATAAATCAAGCAAGAGTTTACCAAGTCTGACTCAGAACACACCATCAACATTTAAATGAGACCATAGTCTGAAAAACAAGCAAATATCACTCTCCCCACCATCCATCTGCTGTCCCAGTGGGAGATTAGAGTCAATGGGATTATGAGCATAGGGAAGAAAGATCAGAGAACCATCCCATGTTTATGATGCCACGAAGACCACTCCAGCAGACAGCCAAGTCCACTTTCGGAGTTAGGCAAGAAAGAATATGCAAAAGCCCTCTCCTCCTCCTGAAGGGTAACAACTCAGTCCCACCCACCAGCTGAGAGTCCAGCTGTGTATCTGCCATGAGTGTGGGTCTTACAACGTGCACACTGACATAACTGGCTTTGAGGAAGACTAGAAAGGTTACAGACAAGCACTTTACACTGAGCTCTTAGTAAGTCAGAGTTCTACCGGGCTGCCAGAAGGAACCTTAGAATCCATCATTTGGTCACAATCATCGAGTCCTAGAAAATAGAAAATTTTATTGTAGGCCCTGTTCACATTAACTGTTTTGTACTACTGCTTAATTTTTTCAAGAATGTCCAAAGTATCTCCTCCACTAAACTGTATGTAGCCTAAGGGAGAGACAAAATGCTTGACATATACCTACCTAATCCCTTCACCACCAAAAATACTGCCCATGCATGAAAAAGCACTCTATCTACACCTTTGCCAGGATAATTCTGGAAAGTCCACAGTATATACCAACCTTGCATGACACCCTATCTACAGCACATGAACCTTGCATCCCCAACGCCTAGAACTGTACCCGGGGCTTGCTACAGTACCAATAAGTACTTACTGACTGCATGAATGAAATTCTCTTCCATGATCACCTTCTTATTTGAACACATTCCCAGTTATCTGCTGCTCAGGTAGGGGAGATACTTTATCAGAACAGCTCTGAGAGGCAGTGTGCAATCTACTAGGGGCTCAGAGCCCCAATTCCACTGGCAAGTGCCTTTCACTAGCTAAGAGATGTTATGATATTTCACAGCTAATACTTAACTTCCCTACAAGTAATGGGAAGTAATAACTATCTCAAACAAAGGATCTGAAGATCAAACACAGTAATTAAAGTGTTTGGGAAACTGCAAAATAGGCTGGGATAGGGGTGAGGGAAGTAAAAGATGAGAACAACAGCGGCAGCTGGACACTTGCATCTTCAAGGAGGCATTTTTTTCTCTGATGGCAAAATATACTTCTCTTACAGTCTTCCCTCATTTATACCACTACCACGGTACTAAAGAAGAATAAGGGCTTGTGCTGGGGAGTGTAGGAGAAGGAGCAGTACTCAAATCCTCCTTACTATTTCATCCAGGAATGCTTCCCACATGCACTTTCTTCTCAGATCTGCGGCATATAATGTAGTACTCAACACACACGGTGGATGAGTTTGTTCATCTTTCATGTCTTAGTCCCACTTCTCCAAACAGATTCATTCAATGCACATACAGGGAGCACAATTCACGTACCAAGCACTGGGCACCCAAATATGAATTACTATCTTCTTGGCCAAAGAGACAGAAAGACTGTCAAGAGAGAATACATGTTGAGATGAATAAATGTCAATTCATTAAATCTTCAAACTATTGTTTAATATTTAATGATCACATTAACATTAAATATGTTAATTATATTAATAATAGTAATGTTTTTATGTGTGCCTATATTTTAAGAAAATCCACTAGCTGAAACACTGAACTTCTTAAAACAAAAGAGTAAATACCTTTGAATTTACTATAAAGAAGGCCTCTTCACTTTACGATAGTCTATTTACTCATTACTCAACAGAGAGGCCAGAGCCTGAGACTGGAATGTGGCATGGAAGAGTTCAGGGCTGCCTGCAATGCCAACCCTGCCCTGTGTTGGGTCAACAAACAGCCTCAAACAAGTCCTCACTTCCATGTCTTTGCAATTCAGTCCCCTCATCTGTAAATAATGGAGCTGACTTGGAACCTAAATCTTAGAGGTAGTCTCTGAGGTCCCTTCCAACTCCAACACGCTGGGATTCCATATTTGATCCTTCCCATGCATCTCCCACACCATCCCCCTTGGCCCTAGCAATGTCACATCCCGATTACTTAATGCCCACATACTAGTTGACAAATCAATTAAAGCAAACAGCCAGAGCACAGCAAGACTGCACAGCGCTCCCTGTGCTCCCGGGCTGTGTAAAGTGCCCTCTCTCTGAGGCATGGGAGGAGGGAACTTATGATCTTTCTTCCCTGAGCTGTTCATCAATTTGTTGCTCAAATGCAACTACATGTAAGCAGGATTTATTCATTAATTGTCTATGTTCTCAAATATTTATACCTTTTGCTGCTCCATGGCAGGGGTAGGGGGACTCTTTTAAAACATCAGTCAACAACTTACTATATTGTACTGAAAATAGAAAGTGATACCCCAATTCTGGGAGAAATGGTGGCAATATATTTATCAAGTCTTCCATAATCCCTACAAAAAATAAAGCGACTAAGTAGCAAAATTAAAAATTCACGGACAACACTCTACAAAATTTGGCAACAAGATATCCCCAATGAGCCCCAAAATACAAGCAGATGGAGACAAGTCACCAATAGCCAGCATGATACTGGTGTCTACGTGGGAGAAAGCAAAGCAAAGCAATAGGCGCAAGATGACCTTGAAAGAGGAAAGCCTCAACAGAGCTGACAGGGAAAATTGGAGAATTGTAGCTGAAATGGAACTGCATGGGACCCACAGGGAGGTCTAAAGGGCTGGGGCTCCTAGGAACTCTCAAAACTGACTCACCAGGACAGGACCCCACACGAAGGAGAAAATGCTGGGAACAGAATCAAAATGGAGCAGGAGAAGTAACAGAGACAAAGGAAAGCGAAGGCTAGGAGAAAAGTGGGAGATGGAGACACGGCCATCACACTTTTAAAAATCTACATGAAAACAACACAAGAGGAGCTCTGTGAAGTTAGAAAAGCTACCAAACCAAGCCTCCTTTTGAAAATTCAGGAAAACTAAGTTTAGGTAAAAATTAACAACAGAAAAGTAACAAGGTCCAATCCATAAACATTTCTATTAAAAAAAAAGAATGAGGAGCAAAATAGCATCCCTAGAGATATGTGACAATGAAAGCATGCCAAAA
>NW_012138303.1:3943685-3956394 GCF_000956105.1 Propithecus coquereli
ATATATATCAGAGAATATTGTTCCCATCAGCCCTTCCTAAGGATACTAAAGAAGAACTTCAGATGACCAAAATGACTAGAAACATGAAGTTTTGGTAGTAAGTATTAAATAATGCAGTTATTGAAGAACTGAGTGGGGGTTAAAAGGGAACTATTACAATGTGTAATGGCTGTATAATTCTATTAGTTAACAAGGCTGCTATAACAAATTACAACAAAGCTGGTGGCAAAAAACAACAGAAATTTATTCTTTCACAGGTCTGGAGGTCAAAAGACCAAAATCAATTTCACTTGACCTAAATCAAGGTGTTGGCAGGCTGCACTCCTTCTGGAAGGTTCTAGGAGAGAATCCATTCCTCACCTGTTTCAGCCACTGGAAGCTGTCAGCGATTCATGGCTTGTGGCTGTATCTCTTCAATCTCTGCCTCTGTGGTTACACAGTCTTTTCCTGTTCAGTGTGTAATCTCCCTCTGCCTCCTTCTTATAAAGACAATTGTGATGGTATTTGAGGCCCACCCAGATAATCCAGGATAAATCTCTCCATCTCAAGATTCTTAACTTCATCACACATGCAAAGCCTTTGTCATATAAAGTAATACTCATGGGTTCCAGAAATTAGGACACGAATACTTTTTGACCTACCACAATGATACAATATAACCATTTTTTAAAATTGTGGAGGAGAAGGATAGCATATACATAAAAAAGGTTTTGGACTGTTTCCAGTAATCATAATTGGTGCTGATGCTTGTGTTGTTATTCTGAGACTGCTGACTGTGTACTAGGAGACAAAGCAAGTAATTATGGGATATTTGATTCTGTCATTCTCTATGTACTTGAAAACCAGAATTCTCCGTGTGGATGACAGAACAGATGAAATATAGCAGAGGTTAAGTAAAAATCTTCTAGTCTTGAATTCTAATCGGAAATACCAGTATGAACTCACAAATGTGTTTATATCAGATTCATTCTTGTTCCCTTTCCTTACATGTAGTTTCCCAGCTCCATCTACCAAGAAAGACCTAGAAATAATGGCCAACCCAATAAAAAAATTAGCATCCCCGGTGCCCAGATAATGGTCTTGAAATACCATTTTGCATTAAAAGATGCTTCCTGGAGAAATGACTGATTCCAGGTCTGAGGCAGAAAATACACGAGTGGAAAAGAGATGAAAGGGAAGGAGAATCAGAGGGACCTCACTCATGGCACAGGGAGAGGGAGAGACAAGCCCTCTGGCCCGAACGAGGTGCCAGTTAACAGACTGTATGTATTCATAAATGAAAAGAAGGGGAAGGAGGCACTGCTCAGCCCTGGACTCATGGCCAGCAGTGTCCACACAAATACTTTGTGGAAGAGGAAAGCTTTGAGCTACAGACTTTGAATATTCTAGCCTCAAAGAGGAAACCATCACCGTCGTGCGGGTGCATACTACAAACCCTCCTAGCCTGATGCCATTAAACATTCCCAAACAACCTTCTGATCGAAATCTGCCCCCTCCTAACACACCACCCTCTTACCTAGGTGTAGGGAGACAAGTGCTGGCTTTGCATCTACAAGTATATCCGGTAACTAATTATATATCTCACTGTAAATCCATAAAAAGGCATTCTGGCCTAATAAATCAGACTTGATGATCTGAATAACCCAGGGCTGCTCCTAAGTATCCCTATTCTATGTGTACATCCGCAGTTCTCCTAGCTGTACACGACAATCACCCAGGAGCTTTGAAAATTATGATGATGGTGGCAGCCCAGCCCAGGTGTATGAAGTAAGAATCTCGGGGCAGTGGGTATCTTTATTTCCTAAGTTCCCCAGCTGATCCTACGGTGCCGCTGGGTCGCAAAGCACTGTTACACAAAATTAGGTTTCTGAAGCAGCAAGATTCAGGGCTTGCCCTTGAACAGTGGGCAACAAATGTCACCTTTTAAAGCCAAGATTCTGGCCCCCGTGGGCAATCCCTGGGGTTGTCAAGCACACACAGGTCTCTTTCTGGCTTGCATTTCTATGAAATCCAAGATCCTGACGCCATCTTTTTTTTCCTTTCCTTTGCCTTTCTGCAGAATTTGACCCTGTAAGGTTCTGCTGCTTTTCAAAACTCTTCTCTTCTGGCTGCAATAGGGCAAAACTGATGACTAAGACTTTAAAAGATTTTTTTCACGGAGCAGCAAAAGGTATAAATATTTGAGAACATAAGACAAGTAATGAATAAATCCTGCTTACGTGTAGTTACATTTGAGCAACAAATTGATGAACAGCTCAGGGAAGAAAGATCACAAGTTCCCTCCTCCCACGCCTCAGAGAGAGGGCACTTTACACAGCCCGGGAGCACAGGGAGCGCTATGCGGTCTTGCTGTGCTCTGGCTGTTTGCTCTAATTGATCTGTCAACCAGTATGTGGGCATTAAGTAATCGGGATGTGACATTGCTAGGGCCAAGGGGGACGGTGTGGGAGATGCATGGGAAGGATCAAATATGGAATCCCAGCGTGTTGGAGTTGGAAGGGAACTCAGAGACCACCTCTAAGATTTAGGTTCCAAGTCAGCTCCATTATTTACAGATGAGGGGACTGAATTACAAAGACATGGAAGTGAGGACTTGTTCAAGGCTGTTTGTTGACCCAACACAGGGCAGGATTGGCATTACAGGCAGCCCTGAACTCTTCCATGCCACATTCCAGTCTCTCAGGCCCTGACCTCTCTGCTGAATGAAGAGTAAACAGACTATTATGAAGTGGGAAATGTATACACTGGAATGGGGAGGTGGGAGGAGTGGCTGCACCCCCTCCCCCCACATAGCATATCCAATGCATCAAGACTTATCCCTTGGAAGAGGTGAGTCAGCAGTCTCAAGTGTGTGCTTCAGACGTATTTTTAACGAAAAACAACTTCAAGCTACTGTTGGAAACAGGAAATAAAGAATCACTAAGAGGCATCACTGTCACGAGGCAGTTGACATCCAAAGGACTCCAAGGATATTGGCCTCATTAACAAACCAAATCCTTGCTGAATTCCATGCACCCCTATGTGACTTCGCTGAGCAGCTACTAAATCCCAGACCCTCTCTGTCAGCACTGCAGAAAATACAAAAGTTCAACCACCTTTTAGGGGGCCTGTGCGAAGACAAGTATACAAATAACACTAAGATTATGAACCGAATGTGCTACAGCAATTCAAGGAAGAAACCATATATAGTTGGGAGGAGGAGAAACTAGTATTTGATGAGCTAAGTCTCATAAAATGAGGATGGAGTTGGTGTATTCATCTAGGCATACAACAAGTGCAACTTCAGGCCACAAACTAGTTCATCTTTAGTGGAAGAAAAACTCACACCATAAAAATCTTCACCATCTTGCCAAGGGAATGGCTGGCAGAGGAAAGTCATTAAAAACTACATTCTCTATACAAACGTGTTTTGTGAAATACAATCAATGTGACTTGGATGACAATTGGGCTGGGCAGGGGAAGCAGAATTTCTGTTGGGTAAGAGTCATGCTGGGGATCCCACTCCTGGCCAAGGCCCCCAGGTACACATGGTAAGGAGCAAAGCAATATACATATGCCCAGTGACATCAACTTCATGCATTCATGTGTTCATTCAACATCAGTGACACACCTATATGTATCAGGCACTGTGCTATGTTCTGGAAATTCAAAAGCAAATCGGATATGGTGCTTGTTTAAGGACTTCACAGACCGGGGGGAACCACTCCAGGTAGGTGGCAGGTAGGGTAGCAGGGGAGGGTGTAGAAGACAGACATAACTGCTATATTGCAGGTAAGTATTAACAAAAGCCTGGGCACACAAAGGAAGTTGCTGTCTAATATCCCAAACAATCTAATTAGCTTCAGAAACCCATTATGGATTTGTCACCAGTGACTTATAGAATCCCTGAAGTTTTCATATTTCTACAACTTCACGAAGGGATTGAAAGGGGGGAAAGGACTTCCTAATCCTAGCTTGCTGAGATTGTGAACTCTGTACTGTCTATTCCTTTACAGCCTTTACTAGCACCCCACTCACCCTGTTCTCTTTTCACAGAGGGGCTCATTTAAACACAGATTTGTTCTCATCATTTTAACTAAACAAACCTGAGATTGCTAAATCTCAACAGCCGAATAATATGCTTGCTGAGGTATGAGATAGTAAAGGATATGAGGACTGCTCTAAAAAGACAGAGAACTCAACACAGGGAATTAGGACATGCGTGCAACTGAGGACCCAGCACACGATGGGCAGCTCAGGACAAGATACACAGGCAGGCACGTTAAACCACCTTCCAGGCTCACTCAGTTCGCATATCGAGTGGCCTCCAAATGAATGGTGACTAAAACTTTGTCAGTTGTAATGATTCACTTAGATGTAAGTTCCTTGGAAGTAAAGACTATTTAAGTATCTCTTCCCCTTCCCAAATACGGCCTGGCCTAAGACCGCAATATATGTTGTGGTATCGAGGCTCTCTTCGTCATTTCTCCGATATCCATCCCTTCATTTCTGTCCCCACCGTTGTCATCCTGATTCAGATCCTCACACCTGGACTTCAGCGCTTAGTCCTCAGTCTCTTCTCTAGTTCTACAACAGCTCTTACCCATTTCCTCTTCCTCACACACGACTGTGTACATGTATCATCCCCTATAAACACAAATTTCTTTCCCTTGATGTTGATGAGATTAAGTTATATCTCTCAAGGCTGGTACTTAAAGTCTCCTGGAGAAAGTCTTCCTACCCCTTGGTTATTTCTCCTCTATCTATGGTTTTTAACATCTCTCTTTAAAAAATGAAATAAAACCTATATTGTATATAAACCCTCCTCTCCCTCACTCATACCACAGGACCACCAGACCCCTCCCCCTTTGACTTAGCTAAAAAGCTGCCCATTCCCTTCTGATACATGTGGTGGTGTCCCCAAACTGAAAGGACATGCCTTATACCCTCAGCAACTCCAGAATGGGACAGGACTCCAGTTCCAGCCACCACCATCGTCCAACCAAAGTACAGGATGGGCTTCCTAATCTGCCCCCTCCAACCTGCTCTCCACAGAGCTGCCACAGATATTTTTAAACCTCAAGAAACTTCATCAAAACCCTGAAATGCCCCTTCCAAAGCCACTAACAGCTGCCTCCAGAAACTGTCCTAGGTCCCAGGAAGAATATAAAAGGATGAGCTCTACCCCATCAGAGCGGCGCCCCGTGCTCTGCAGAAGAAAGTTCTGCGGAACACCTGTGTGTGTGAAAGCAGGGCCTCATTTCGGCATCAAAGCCTTGGTTTGATTTTGTCCAAGAATTGTATATAAACTTGGACCAGTCACTTGGTTTAACGGAGCCTCAGAAGCCACAAACTATAAAAGGGGGAAAATAACATCCATCTTGCAGCATAGTTGGAAAAATTAAACCAGAAAGTTTATAAAACGCCTAGCAGAATGCCCAGTACATAGTATGTGTTCAATGCATAATAATATCATGTGCCTGTCTTTCCATGTGTCAATATGTTTCCAGGCTGGCTCATTTCCTTCAAGTCACCATCTTGTCTCATCTCTATGACCTTCGGCACCAACCACTGTGACCGAAACACAATAAATACTTTCTATATAACTGGATCCATTTCTGCATCTGCATTTAGTAATGCATATTCAGGGAACAGAAGTCAGCCTCAGAAAGGACTGTATGGAGAAAAATATATAAAGAGAATGCAAGAAATCTGTGGGAGGAAAGTGGATATAAGTGAAGTAACAATTTATGAGGGGGTACACATTGATTGAGAAAGACCACCATTTGGGAAGGACCCCAGATTCTCTTGGTCTTTCCACCAAAATTTCTCTGCCTATTCCAATGTTTTCACCCTATGATTCTCAATTTTGCTGCTTGATTGGATTAGAATCACCTGGGGAGCTTTTAAACCTCCCGATAAGAACTCCCACTTCCAGAAAGATGGAATATACTTTTCCCTATTTCTCCTAAGGACAACCAAAAACTCCAGACATTACATAGAAAACAAGCCCAAGAAGACTCTGAAAGATAGAGAGAAGGAGGCAGACCAGCGAGGGACCTCAGCACCCAAGGAACAGCACAGCACTGAGCTCCCCCAGGGTTTTTCTCTTCGCCTCACATATCCCAGGCTGGTTGCTGGAGAAGCCAGAGACCCAGAGACACAGACAAAACAAAAAGGTCCCAGGAAATCCCACTCTCTTTAGCCAAAGGACCACGAAAGGGGCCGCATAGCATGATTAAAAAAAAAAACTTTTAGGTAATAACAGCTCTACTCCACACAAACCCCATAGAAAAAATTGCTGCCCCCCAACCCCACTGATGGAGTAGGGAAACTAGATTTCTGCCCTCACCAGGAGTAATAAGATGTTCCAAACTCACCTTCCTCCTGGTGGTGTCAGAGGCGGCCTAGTGCAAACTCTCACCAGCACGCAGCAGTAGTAAGGCCACGGCATCAGTGGTGGTCACGTGGGAAATAATGAGGCACACCTGCCCCTCCCAACCAGGGTGGTACCAGCTGAGGCCTAGTGGATAACCTAGACTTCACCTGACAGTAATGAGCCAACGACCTCCTTCCCTCCCCCTGCCAGCACCGTGGCAGAGGAGTCCTGCTAGAAGATTTAAATAAGATCCAGAGTCTGACAACATAATACCCAAAATGTCCAGATTTCAATCAAGTCATTCATCATTCCAAGGACCAGGAAAATCTCAACAGGAATGAGAAAAGACAATGAATAAATAGATGCCAATGGCAAGATGACAGATCTGTTAGAACTTCCTGACAAGGATCTTAAAGCAGCCCTCATAAAAATGCTTCGACAAGCAATCATGAATACGCTTTAAACAAATGAAAACACTGAAGGTCTCAGCAAAGAAATAGAACATATAAAACTCCCAATACCTAGGCTGCACCCCATACTAACTAATCAAAATCACTGGAAGTGCTCGGCTATCAGTTTTGTTTCTTTATAACTCCGCAGAGATTCCAATCAGTAGCCAAGTTTGAGAAGCATGCTCTAATGCCATGGTTCTCAGACCAAGTTGTCTATCACAATCACCTGGAATGATAAAGCCACCACAGACTCAGGCCCCATGCTACTTCGACAAGCCTTGGCCTCCAGTCTTTATTAGTTTTCAGGTGATTCTTATCTACTCCCAAGACTGAGAACACCTGCTCTAATTAATCAAAGGAATTTTCAGGTGATTCCCTTCATTTGTAGAAGCTGCAAAACCCTTGACCCCAAGGAAGAAGGAGCTACATTAAGTGACCTTGAAGAAGGAGGTAAAGTTTCAAACATACTTTGCATATGGATGCCCACAATATAATGCTTTTAACGTGAGCTGCCAAATTTAAGAAAATCTACACACACTGAAGATCCAGTTTGAAAATGCAGTTATAGTAGAGGTTGTGTGTGTTTATGGGAATAAGATAATGTTACCTGTCACTTGGCCCACAGGAGACATTAATCTTCCTCTTGGCAGAAAAAGAAAATGCTTCCACGTGAGTGCCTCGTCCCATCCAAAGAGACCAACACAGAAAGGGAAGAGTTTATAGTCAAGATAGAAAAAAAGGACACAACCAGGGAGGTGCTTTTCCATCATGCATTGCAGACTGAGAATTCTAACCCAAAAGGCCACACATGGCCTGGACTGAAAGTTTTTCAGCATTTGTACTCGTTTGGAGGGACCCTGGGGCCTCTGAGTGAAGAGAACTAGTCCTCAGAAACAGAGCTGGGAAAGGCAGGGAAGAGGGCGTGGACGTTGACGGGGGTGGAACGCCACCGTTGGACAGGAAGTGTCTGGGCAAGAGCCCAGCAAAGAATAACACTCTCCAGGAAGGAAGGGCCTCCCAAAGCTCCTCTCCTGCCTGTGCTCAGCAATTTCATTTGCAAATGCCTCATTTCTGTATCTAGACACCATCAATATGGTCCAGAAGGGTCTTTTCAGGTGGCCCACTGCCCACTGGCACAGAGCAGCAGACCAGTGTCTGGGTCACAGACACAGCCTCAAAGGGAAGGGCTAAGACCACCTTTGACAGACCATGTGCCCATTCAATCCAACCAAGGAAGATAAGCCTCAGTATTCCCATCTGCAAAACTGGAACGATACCACCTACCCTCATGGGCCACGGTAAATTATGATTAAATTGTTTAATATACGTAAAATGCTTAAAACAATGTACAGGATGTGCCAAGCACTTGATACACATGAGCTCTTGGTATTTTAAAAGATATACAACGCAGGAGTTCATAGTAGACACCCTGAGCCAGACTGCCTGGGTGTGACTCCAGGCTCTGGGGATCCATCCGTTACTAGATGCGGACCGAGAGCAAGTTACTCTGCCTCGCTATGCCTTGGCTTCCCCACGTGTAAAACTCCGATAATGATAGGACCTTAACTCACATGGTTGTTGGGAGGATTAAATTAATCGTTTCATAGAAGAGTTTGGCATAGTGCCTGGAACACAGTAAGTACTTTTTAAATGACAGTGATAATTATGTTAAGCTTTCTATGATGTGGCCAGCATGAGGCAGGTATGTGGAGAGTCCCCTTGGCCCTTGAGGAGCTTGTTGCCTAGAAAAGGAGACAAGGAATGCACACACAGAACCAGCAGGAAAGAGCAGCACAGAATATGGGATGCAGCATAATTCCAAAAGCGTGCAAACAGCGTCTCTCTAATGTGCTCTCCTATCTCCTCTCTCTCTCCCCAACACACACACACACACACACACTCTCACAGGCTAATGGAGTTCAGAATGTTCTGAATGCAGTGTGCACTGGGTGTCAAGTGCCCCGTTCTTGGCCACCCCTTACTCTCAAGAGCCCCTTGGTAGGGATTCTCAGGTCTTATTCAACACTCAAGGCTACTCATTTAACAAGTTCCCCCTGGAAAGCACTGTAGCTTCAAGAGTAAGGGGGGGTGAGCCACTCTGCTCAGTTCTCATGGATGGACCACAATGAGGATATAAGAGACACAAGTCTTGCTGCAGAAAACCAGTGGGGTTACGTGCATTGGGGGGTATACCCTGGTGGGGGAGTAGGGGATCCTTAAGTGTTCCAGCACTCTATGGGCACTGAACTTGCTGGAAATGCCATTTCAAATAACTTCTAAAGCCAGCTGCTCCAGTGCTTAAAAGGAAACATGATGCTGAATATAAAAATCGAAAAGGGAAATGTAAGCATCAAAGGTATTAATTAATCCTATGATATACGAGATTCCTTCTGCTTAGATTACCTCTGCTTAAAGAAATATTTATGCAAGAAATTCAGAGAAAGACAAGTGAAGATAGACGACATAACATACTTAAGATTCTGTGATTTTTAATCCTAACAAGGATTAAAAGGTTGGAACAAATGTGATGGGGGCAGGCACCAGAACCTAGTTAACCCCTTTTTATTCTTTCCCAAGGAAGCTGACAGCTATTTTAAGCCCACAAAGTAGTCATGCTGTCTGATTTGCACTTTAGGAATCAGCGCTGCAGCTAGATTTTTTAAGCAGGCGTGTATAATGAAGATAATACACTACTAGGCCTCCAACTTAGAAGAGAATACTCTCTGTTCTGTTTTACAGATTAAGACCATGTACAAATGAAACGTAAATTGCAATTTATAGGACTTAAAAATAATAAAAATAGTAGCCAACTCTGTGCCAAGCACAGTGCTAGGCCATTTACCTGTATAACTCATTTAATCCTCTCATTAACACTATGAAGTACATGTGTGTCCTCTTTTTTACAGATGAGAATGCTAAAGGAGAGATGTTAAGTAACTCAAACAAGGTCACACAGTAAGTAAGGGATAGAGCCAGGATTTGAACCTAAACACAGTTTGGCTCCTGAATCCATGCTATGCTATGCTGCCAACCAAATTCATATCACACAAATTGTAAATAGCAAATTAAAAAAAAAATGAATTAGGAAAAAAGGCATCAATTCATTAGTCAGAAGTTGAAAATATGTTTTTTACATAAATGACAATTACCTACTCCTAAAATTGGCCATATGCTCTACATGCAGATTCTAATTCCACTGAACATCCATCACTGGAATTTCATTTAATACAGGGAAAAATGCTTACTCGGCAGTTCCACTGGAAGGAAGTGACACCGTGTGAGATGGGGGTGTCAGAAAGATGCCATGCTAGGGGAGTCCCCCAGGTCACCCAAAACCGAGAGTTGCAGGACTAAAGCAAAACAAATGGCTAGGGGGAGAGTGGAGCCACCTAAGACACCTCCCGTCATTGGGTGACCCAAGAGGGAGGACCCTGGCAGTCTTCCAGGGAGCATCTCATTCACTGAAAATGCATTTTCTAAATGCAAGGCGCTGCGCTGGGTAATGCACAAGACACAGGGGACAGAGTGACATGGACCCTGACAATGACAATGTGGAGATGAAAATCGGACAGGGGTCAGCAGCTCTAACGCAAAGTGGGGTTTGGTCAGTCTCTTCCACTCAGAGGAAGGACTGGTAACATCCACTTTACTGCGTGGCAGGTGAACTTGGTGGAAAATCGCAGGGAGGGCCTAGGGAACAACGAGTACTCCAGTAGGGCTGACGCACAGGGTGATTAAAGGGAGCTGTTCAAAGCAGAGAGCCCTGAATATCATGCTAAGAATTTTGTTCTAATATAGTAGCCTTAGAAAGGTTTCATGTTTTTGAGGGGGAGGGTAACTATATTTCAGGAAAACTAATAGGGCAGGTGTATGGGATGAGGGAGATCAGAGAACAAATGGGACACAGGAGGCCTTCAGAAGGTTGCTGGAAGCCCTGATATGAGGCAGGAGCATCTGAACCAGCCTGAGGTGACGAGTGATGCAACAGCCAAGGCGCCTGGATAGATGTCACCGAGAACATTCAAGAGGACTTGGCAACTGACCTGATGTGGGCTGCAGGAGAGAGCGGCCTGGCCACGTAGGTACCCAGTGAACAGCCAGTGAGTCGGCTGCTAAATGCAAGAATTCAAGCAGCGCTTCCAAGCCTCAGGCCTGGGTGTCCGAGGGGATGGTGGGGCTGTGAACAGAAGGACGAAGTCAGAGGACAGATTCGGTTTCCAGCTTGTTGAGTGGTGGGGTCGGCACCACGTTCGGGTACAGAAGGCCAACAGGAAGCTGGAAACAAAGATCTGGAGTCCAGACTGGAGTTAGAGATCCAGGCCCGCGTAACAGAAGAGGTGGGAGTGGGCAGAATCCGAAGGAGAGGGCATGGAGCACTCACACGCTCAAAGGGAGGAGGAAGAGCAGCCAGCAAAGCAGCCTGGCGGGGATGGGACAGGGCAGGGGCCCGGCTGACTGCAAGCAGGTGCAGCAAGCTGAATGAGCCCCCCCACAGGGCACAAGGATGGGCAGCTCAGGAAGAAAAATCAAGAATGAGGACAGAGAAGGGTGGCAGCGGAACAATTTCCATGTGGCAGCCAGGATGGAAGTCCAAAGGACGCTGCCAAGGAATGAATGGATTGAGAAGCTGTAGAGGGTAGAGCAGGCTCTGCTGGCTCTGCTGTGAAAGGAAGAGAAAGACAACATGTTAATTAAAGAAGAGGCGGAGAGAAGAGATTTTTCATACAGGGAAGGCCATGGCATATTCTCGGGCAGAGAGGGTGAGACAGCAGTACCGAGGAAGACGTAATCACGTCAAGGTGGAGGTGGGGAGTGAAGGGCGTAATTAAAAGGACAAAGGCAGACTGGCAGGGGATGGAGGGCAGATGGATCTTAAAAAGAGGGAAAAAGAAAAAAATTGGACTTCAAAATTAAAAACCTTTGCGTTTCAAAGGACATGATCAAGAAAGTAGAAAGCCCACTCATAGATGCGTGAAAATATTTGCAAATCTATTTTGAATCCAGAACATATGAAGAACGCTTACTACTCAGTAGTAAAAAGAATACCCAGTTTTTAAATCGGCAAAGGATCAGAAGGGACATTTCTCCCAAGAAAATATACAAATAGCCAAAAAACACATGAGAAGACGTTCTATATCATTATTCAACAGGGAAATGTGAATCAAAACCACAGTGAGATACCACTTCACACTCAGGAGGATGGCTAGATTCAAAAAGTCAGCTAACAAGTGCTGGTTAGGATATGGAGACATCTGAACCCTGGCACACTGCTGGCAGAAAGGTAAAATGATGCAGCCACACTGGACGTTCCACATATGGTTAGATATAGTTACCAAGGACCCAGCGATCTCACCCCTACTTATCTTACCCAGGAGAAATAAAAACATGTCTACACAAAAACTTGTACACATATGTTTACAACATTATTTGTAATGGCCAAAAACAGAGAAGCAACCTGGATGTGCATAAACTGATGAATGAACAAAATGCTGTGTATCCATACAATGGAATATTATTCAGCCATAAAAGGGAACAGAATACTGATACCTGCTATAACACAGACGAACCTTGAAACATTACGCTAAGAGACAGAAGTCAGACACAAAAGACCACATGTTATGTAATCCCATTATATGAAATGTCACGAACAGGCAAATCTAGAGACAGTAAGTAGATCAGCGGTTTCTCGAAAAGGGCACAGTGGTTCTTTTCGAGGTGATGAAAATGTTCCAAAGTTGACTACACCGATGGTTGTACACATTTGTGATATATTAAAACCACTGAATTGTATATTTTAAATTGACGAGTTGTATGAAATGTGAATTATATCTCAATAAAGCTATTAGAAAGGAAGGAAGGAGGGAGGAAGTTTTTTTTTTTTTTTTTTGAGACAGAGTCT
>NW_012138303.1:3957480-3977272 GCF_000956105.1 Propithecus coquereli
AACTAAAAATATATAGAAAAATTAGCCGGGCATGGTGGCGCATGCCTGTAGTCCCAGCTACTCAGGAGGCTGAGGCAGAAGGATCGCTTGAGCCCGGGAGTGTGAGGTTGCTGTGAGCTAGGCTGACGCCACGGCACTCACTCTAGCCCGGGTAACAGAGTGAGACTCTGTCTCAAAAAAAAAGCATCTGGACAAATACATAAGAAAGTGAAATACAGTTCCTCTTTAATAACAGCATTGGGGAATACATCAGGCCCTTCATCAAATCACTGGTTCAGAACACTGGAAAACAGGAACCTCAGCCTGGGTGGACAGAGAGAGGCAAGGAGCACAAACACCCAGGATCTAGTGGAGGAGGTTCTGAGAGCTCTGTACCATGTCCTGCAGGCTCAGGTGAGTCAGGGCTATGCCATTTATGGTGAGCAAGCAGGAAGATATAGCCAGAGAATTCAGTTCCAATCTGACCAAGTGCTCCTAAACTGCAAAATCACTCAGCAATATGACAATATATTTATTGTTTTCAGACCTTCTACAATTGCTAATTTCTTCCAGTTGACAATTTTTTATTGCCAACTATGTATATACCTGACGTTGGATGCCTGGGAAAGGGATATGCAGAAGCATGAGACAAGGTCCTCAAAGAATATTCCATATCATTGGAGAAGATATACGCAGAGAAGAAGACAGAATTTTGTGGTAGACTGTGATAGATAGTTTCAGCAATCTCTCTCATCCCGAGTGCAATTTTGTAATAGGACCTTGACACTCCCCCATCAAGAAGTGGAGTTTATTTCTCTTCCCCTGTAGTCTGTTTTGACCAACAGAATGCAGCAGAAGTCACCCTGTGTGACTTGGAAGGCCAGGCCTTAAGAGCTTCTGCTTTCCTGCTTGGAACACTCCCTCTTGAAAGCCAGCTGCCATGAGGAAATCCAAGGTGGCCAGTGGAGAGAACGGCCATGTGGAGGACCGCCAAGGCACCAGCCATATGAATGAAGCCTTCTAGAACCTACTAGTCCAGCCCGGACATAGATGAATGCAGCCAAGTGAATGATTCCGTCAACACCCCATGCAACAGAAGAACAGGCCAGCCAAGCCCTGCCTGAATTCCTGACCCACAATTCATGAGCAAATTAAACAGTCGTTTCAAGCCACTGAGTCTTGAGGTAGTTTGTTATGCAGCAATAGATAAGTGAAACCAACTCGAAGCCAGGAAACCAGGAATTAGTCCTGGTTCTGTTATTATCTAGCTACATGACTTTGGGTCAATGACTTCCCCTCTGGACCTCAATTTCCTCATCTGTACAATGAGGAGGCTGTACTTGGATGAACTGCGGTGCTTTCCAGCTCTGACCGTTTGTACCACACATGCAGATACCAGTGGACACAAAGGGATACAGACGGGAGCCACTACTCCAGGCTCAGTGAGCCTTGAGAAAGTGAAAGAACCATGGACAAGGAGTCAAACGCCCTGGAACGTGAGGATTAAATGAAGCAGCAGCTAGAACAATGCAAGGCACATGGTAAGTGCTCAATAAATATCTGTATCTGACACTTATTAGTTCTGTGACTCTAGACAAGTTAATCTCTGTGATCCCCAATTTTTTCATCTGAAAAATGAAGATAGCACTAATATTCCTGATTCTACAAGAGGAAAAGTCTTTGTATGTACAAGTCCCATGAAAATCAAAAATCACCGACAAATGTAAGACATAACTACATTATTAATACTCTTATTATCCTTTGCACCAATGGCATTAAATCTCTTTCTCACCAAGCAGAGACAGTTAGTGGATGGCACTAGCCACCAAGAAGGCATACTAGGTCATTGAGAGGAAGGTTCTAAGGGGCTACAAGCTCTCAAGCCACGTGAGATTTGACCACCCACCTGCCAGCACCAGTGAGTCGGATGCCCACGCTGAACATGAAGAGCAGGTATCCCTGCTCTCAGCCCAGAGGAAAAATCCAGAAACAACCAAGCATTAAAAGTTTGAATAACTTCCTATATCAGAGTCCTAGAAGCCAGCAACCTGAGGATACCCCACCAGAGAGCTGTGAATCAAACCACTGCCCAGAATAGAGTGACTAGTCCACGAAAATTACTAAATAAATAAGCCCTGGAATTGGGGTCTGAAGTCAAAGCCCCAGGTTTAAATTCTGGCTTTGTCATACTCAGCTGTGAGCACTAAGGTAGGCAACAACCTCCCAGAGCCTATATCCTCATTCATAAAACAGACATAAGGAAACCCATCTTCTAGGAAAACAGTGAGAATTAAATGAGGTACTGCAGGTGAAAACATCTAGGATTTTACTTGATAATTAAACAAATGGTTTAAGTAAATAGAACCTCTGCCACCCAGATGCCCTTCAACCCTAGCCCTCTCAATCTCTGCAGAACCTCGAAAATGAGTGGCATACATCCAAAGAAACACTCCATCCAGTGCTGATTCTGAAAAACTGCCAGCCCTTGGGAGAGAAAGATCTGGGCTCGTTTTCCAAGGGTACCTGACAAGGCAACAATAATACATTCACATTTCACAGCCTCTGCTTTTCCAAAACAAAGGAAGAGAGTAGTGTGGATTTAACCCTAAAATCCCAGTGACCATGCCATCACATGGACACTCCTCTGTAGGGAATGTAGAAACCAGCCAGAGAGGACACTTACCAGGTGCATGTGGGTCAGCAAAGCTCTTGCTTCCACCTCTGCTCAGGTCGTGGCTGGCGTGGTGTTTAAAGGTGCCAGTGTGCAGCATCAATTGCAAAGAGCTGGGAGTTAGGATCTAGTCCCCAAAGTCAGCCTTTGCTCAAGGAAGCCCCACCACTTCCCCTACTGTATGTTCTTGTCCTTTCTTCTCTACCTCAAAGCAGAGCCCTTGGTCCCTACGTCTTAGGTTTGCACTGGGAATGCAGCTTGCACCAACTGTGGCTTCCCCTTCTCTTACTGACCACCACTGTCTGCTAATCCGGGGAAGTTACCATGGGAACTATATCACACAGCCCCCAGACGTTTGCTTAAAAAACAAATTGCATGTTTGGCACCTGAAAAGGAAGAGAAAGACCCAGCAAGCCTCAAGCCCAATATTTCTCAAAGTCTGGTCACAATCACCTGTATTAAATCACCTGGAATGCTCATTAAAGGTACATAGTCCTTGGCTCCCCCAAGATGTATCAGATTAGAATTGGGACGTAGCAAGAATCGAACTTTTTAATCCCCTCACCTGGTGATTCTTCTGCACTCTAGGTTTGAGACCTAGTTGGGACCAAATGCAGAGGACTGTGAGAAAAGAATAAAAAGGCTTAAAAATACTTTACATCTGATCTCTCATCTTACCCTCATTCTTGCAAAACAGGGCACTGGTGGTGAACCAAACAGGACAAAAGCCAATTTCCCAGTTTATGTATGTCGGAGAAGATTAAATCATGACCATGATGAAAATTCATACTCTAAAGAACTGCTCCTGAAATCTACAGGCCTGGACAAAAATTAACCAAAATTAATCTTAGACCAACCAGATCCATTCTGAGAGATGAGAGAAGTGTGATAACATCTTGGCTGCAGCCCCATGGTCCCAGCCTTACCCAGTAATTCAGCTCTGCATTCCACAGCGCGGTTGGATGTCTAAGGTGGGGGTGGGGGTGGGGGTGGGGGGTGTCCCCTAGCTCTAGCAAATATGGCTGGGGAAGGTTATTCAGGAAAAAAAAAAAGTAAGCTTCACTAACTCACATCTACGTGAGAAGGAAAAAAAAAATCTAAGGATAACTGACCATACTGGGCACATATCAGACTCTCTAAAAATGTATGAATTGAAGGAAATAGACACCTGATGGAATGATCCTTTTGTGAGACGCTAACAGCCTACATGTACACAGTCAGAAAGAGAAAAAGGGAACGAAGAGGAAAACTGTCTCCACATCATAAGTGCTACATTAGCAAAACCAGCAAGACCCAACAACCTACTTGAAGGGGCAATACTTTCTCTCACTCAGTGACAGGCACACGGTAGGTGCTGAGCATCCCTGGGTCTTGACGTCACAGAGCAGGTCAAGAGGCTTGAAAAAAAGAGGAAAAGCACTTTTCCGCAGAACAGCACTGGTTCCTGGTGATGGGCAGTGGGAACTGCCACCCGGATTTCAGAAACCACAAGTTCTCGCTCAGGGAGGAGGATCGCAGGGCTTCCGCCCCGCCCCTCCCCCCCAAGGATGGACCTCAGCGCTGAAAATTCCAGTCATCCCCGATAAATTCTTCAGCAACAGTTCCCTACCAGATGCTGAAACTTAACATTACGCCACAAAAGTAGCAAATGGGCAGCTTTCACCACCATCCCCTGCCATGACTGGCACATGCAAAAGGAGTCGTGGCAAATTAGGCATTTAGGAAGTGACTCTGACACCTGGAGCCAGTTACCTGGAGTCTTTAAAAAAAAAAAAAAAAAAAAAAAAACCTGTATTCTTTTCTTCTGTTAGGAAGCAGGCATTCCCCTTTTAACAGACCTTCCTGAAAGCACCTCTCCCAAGGGAGCCCAGCAGGTAAATAACACCAGAGCTTCCTTAAACCAATTCTAAAGAACCAGGTGTCCCGGCTGCGCTCACTCACCGGCGTCTCCTCCTCAGGAGGGATCCGGGAAGTAACTCAATCCAGCCCTACGCGGTAGGATGGGGGAGTCTGCAGGTGGGAGGAAGGGGGGTGAAACAAAACCGCTCAAACTTTGCAGTTGCTCTTTAGCAGTTCTGGGCAGGAGCTCGCAGAATTACAGACTGAGAAGGGAGAGTCACCCTCCCTAACAGAAAGGCCCCCAAATCGGCCTAACCCACCAGCTCTGGGTCCGGGATGGCTGCGCATCCCATCCGCTTGGACGTGCCCCTTCCCGGGCAGGACCCTCCCCAAGGAGCCCCTTACCTTGGCCTCAAAGCAGATGCCATGCTGGAAGGCGTCCTCGTTGTGCAAGGGGATCCGCAGGTCGTGTCCATCGTCCACAAGGTTGTACTTGGTCTTGCTGGGCATGGTGACCCGCAGTGGACCTGCTCCTCCAGAGGCGGCGACGGCTGCAGGAAGGGGCTGGCGAGACCCCGGGGAGAGGAGACGGGAGCTGGGCGCGGCGATGCGTGGCGGGGGCTGGGGCCGTGGGGCAGGGGGGCTCCCTGGCCGCTCGGCGGGCAAGGCGGCGGCGGGGGCCGGGACCCGAGCGGTGCCGAGGGCCGGGCGGCAGCGGGCGGCGCGAATGCGGGCGACGCGAGCGGCGCTGTGGCCGCGCAATTCCTGCCAGCGAGGAGGGCGGCGGGGGAGGTGGCGGCGGGATCGGGCGGCGCGGCGCCCCGGCTTGGGGAGGGGAGCGGTGGGCGCGCGGCCCGAAGCGGGACTGGGCGCGGCGCCGGCCCCAGAGCAGTGGGGTGGACGGCCCGGGACGAGGAAGAAAAGGCGGCGGTGGCGGCGGAGCAGGGTGCCTGTCACGGAGACGCCGGATCGGCCGCCAGCGAGTGGCTCCTCCTGCGGGGCGGGCCCGGGCCGGCTCCTCCCGCCGGGCGCCGAGGCCCCGCCCGCCTCCGGGTCCGCCCCCCGAGCGCCCCGCGCTGCCGCCCGCCGAGCAGGTGAAAGTCCCCGGAGCGCCGCGCCGCGCCCTCCCCGCGCTCCCGGTCGCACCACCCCGGGAACTTCGCCCCGGCCCCTGACAGCGGGATCTCGGGAAGCCAACCTCAGTCCAGTTTTCTTTCTACGGTCAGATTCTGAGCTGGGTTGCTGATATGCAGGAGCATCGCCTTGGAGTTTTTGTTTTTGTTTTTGGAGAGGGACAGGGGCGGTGTTTATTGTTTTGGTTTTTGTTTTACCTGGAAGGCCCAAGTCCAGTCCCAGATATCCCAGATCTGGGCCTCGTTATTTCTGAGCCCCCTTTCTCAGGAGGCAAGACTGTGCCCAAACGGGGAACTATCTCAGGCGCGTTTTTGTTCCTTGAGCAGTGATATGTGACTTGTGATAGGGGTTGAGTGGTGCTTTAGGGGAATATTTAAAAGCCTTGTGGAAATGAGGTAGGCAGAAAAGGAGTACTAAGGACAAGAGAATCCAGAACATTCTTATGCTCATTAACAACCGTCTACAACTGAGTATGCACAAAATGAGCTTCCAAGTTATTTCTGGCTCATAGTATATTATTGTTCCTATCGTATTAATAGAAAATGCTTGAGTTCAATTTGCCTATTGTTAAGAAGGGGGCCTGTTCACTTTCTCCTTTACATCAAGAGTTTTCGGAGAAAAGTTGCCTAATTATTTCCAATTTGGAAGAGATCGGATTAATGGAAGGGTTGTAACCTATATGTTCAGTTTCTTAACCGTACAAAATGTGTGAATGAACGAGCTCTAAGAGGAGTTAGCAACTATGTATTCATTATCAGTTAAACACCATAGGTGGAGATACATGATAGCTGTGATTTACATGGCTTAACGTTACTCCAGAATCTCCAAAAGTAACCCATCAGGCCAGTGCCAAAACCAGTCGAACCTGAGATCACTTAGACCAATTGGGCGGCTCCTCTGTTGAATTCATCACTTTAAACCTGCTTTTAGTGCCTTGCTTTTAGTGCTTGAGTCAGACATACTAGATCGCCATGAAAAGCATCTTCTTATTGCAAATGAGATACATGTTAAATTCAGGGGCTGTGTTCCACCCAAGGCAACTCACAGACCAAACATAATTGATTGCTTGTTGTACAAGCAAGGTGTGGAATCACCAAGAAATATCACAAAGAAACTGCTTGTAAAAGGTATGTCTTCCTACACCATTTCCATAATATATTTATTTATAAGAGAATGCACTATTGCTGTAGTTATATTGCTCATTTTGTCCCATGGTATAATTGTCGTTTCCTAGATATTGCCTATTCCCTATCTGCTCAAATTACTGGTCAAGATGTAGCATCTTCTGGGATATTTCCTTAAATAAAAGCAAACTGATGACTGGGACAAATTAATTGCATACATTATGCTGTATAGACTTTATTACATTCATAAATATTAGTAAGAACCAAAAAGAATTTGCACTGAGGAAATGCACCACTAACCTTTTTATAAATACAGGACATGAAAGTCTAATCAGGCATGTTTGACTCTTTGAATGTCAAAGTGGTTTTAATATGCATCATAAATGTACTCCTCTAAAACCTGGCACAGTAACTCAACAACTTAAAGGCAAGACCTTAAGTAACTATTTCATTTACATCTCATATTCTCTCCTGATTTTGAAATGTCCTCTGAATCCAAAGAGCCTTTGTTCTAAATTAACTTGGGTTAATTCACTGGACTGCTGAATTTACCAGAATTTCATATCTGAAGTCTATAACACATTGTAGACAAGACACAGACAGGCTGAAACTCCAAAGGTATTTCAGGGTCTAATAGAGAGACTACTACATAGTAGCCATTCAATAATTATTTATGGAACTGAATAATAATAGCTAATACTCATTTGCTTCCTCTATGTGTCAGGCATTGTTCTTAGAGTCTTACATGTATTATTGCATTTAATATACACAACAACCCTGAGGTTAGCCCCATTTTACAAAGAAACTGAGGCACAGAGGAGTTTATACAACTTGCCTAAGGTCACACATTTAGAAAGAAAGACAAGGAGCCAGAATTTAAATCCAACTCAATTCTTTGTCAAGATGTAAGTCAGGGTTAGGGTTAGGGCGAGGGTTAGGGTTATACCTAGATCGCCATGAAAAGCATGTTCTTATTGCAAATGAGATATGTGTCAAATTCAGGGGCTGTGTTCTATTTAGGTATGTGTTGTAACTAAACTAGATTCATTCCATTTCAGTTAGATGAAATGTTCCAAAAAGGAGAGGCTTGTTCTCTGCTTTGGCCTCCACCTAATCTAACATCAGTGCCACACAGGCATGGAAACACCCTTCTTCCAGAAACAATGGGCATCCAAAGTAATTTCCCCTTTTTACGCAGTGATTTCAATCTTGTTTTTACACCTTTAAATATAAATGAATTTCACCCACAGCATTTCCAAATCCATGTAAAAAAAAAATCAAGTTTTATTTCTTATGGCGAACGACAGGTATGTGTATTACTTTCCATACCCTCCTGTATTTTAAACATTGCATGATAAAAATTTTAATCTGAAGTACATTTAATTAAAATATAAATTGTCAATCATATAATACTTCCTGTGTTAACTTTGTTTAAAAGTTAATCGTAAAAAAAAGAAATCCTACATCACAGAACTTTAGAACTGGAAGTTAATTCAGAGATCATCTAATCCAGTTTCTTCATTATAAAGAAAAAGAACTGGAAATCCAGAGAGATAAAGAAATTTGCCTAGTCACAGCTATGGACTAGAGCTCCTAAATCATTAATCTTTCTACCACACAATGATGGGTTATGAATGAGTTGACAGCAAACTTTACTTTTAGCACAGACTTGGAGAATTTTAATTGGAGAAAATTAATTTTCTTTTGATCATAAATACCTGCTTTGCCATGCTAAGCATTGCATGTGCCTTATCTCATCTGACCATATGAGGTAGGTACTATCAATATCCCCATTTTACAGATGAGGAAACTGAGGCTAAGAGAGGGGAGTAATTTGTGTAAGTCATAAAGCAATAAATCCTAGGAATCCTCGCATGAATATAGCCATCAAAGAATGAAAAGTATGTCAACTTACTCAGTACTGCTCACATACATATACAGACAGAACTCACAAAATCTTTGTATAAATAATAATATTAAATATTAGCAACACACAATGATTTCTTGTTTTTTCTTTTCTTTTCTTTTTTTTTTTTTTTTTTGAGACAGAGTCTCTCTCTGTTGCCCAGGCTAGAGTGCCATGGCGTTAGCCTAGCTCACAGCAACCTCAAACTCCTGGGCTCAAGCAATCCTCCCCCTGCCTCAGCCTCCTGAGTAGCTGGGACTACAGGCACATGCCACCAGGCCTGGCTAATTTTTTCTATTTTTAGTAGAGACAGGGTCTCACTCTTGCTCAGGTTGGTTTCACATTCCTGAGCTCAAGCGATCCTCCTGCCTCGGCCCCCCGGAGTGTTAGGATTATTGGCATTAGCCACCTCAATTGACCAACACACAATGATTTCTGACCATTATATAACAGTTTCAAGAAGCTCAAATTATTTTTTCACGGGTACCATTTTTACCTGATAGTTTTTCTCTGGGACATACAGAGTTGGAACTCATTAACCCATTCTAAAAGGTGGCAATAAAGAAATTAAGTAATTTCTTTTTGAAAAAATTAGCATTTTCCATCACTGATGGTCTCTACTCCAAGTTTGGTTTATTATGATCTTTTACTGTATGGGCAATAAAGTAACAATTTGGGATGTTTGCCCCATAAGAAAGATTATTCTAAAGGGTGTCACAGATTGAGATGCTGGCCTACATATTTTTTTCCTTTTAATTGAAGCTAACTTCAGCCACTCCCACCCTTATACCCAGAGCAAGCCACATTTCCTACAGAGTCATTTATTTCTGTTTTTAAGGTTAAGTCTCTTTCTACAAAAGTATGCATATTATCCTTTTTAGAAATTGAATACTCTTTCAAATTGACTTCCAGACAGGAATAACTTTTGGGTTCCAAGCTTTCCTCAACAGTTAGCTGATGCAGAAAAAATTAGAGGAGAGAAGATCAGTTGAGTGGGAAGTGGTAGCTGAGCTACTTCCTCCTGTATCACTATCCCCACTCATCCCTGGACCAGAAAGGCAGGAAACAAATAGTATCAAAGGTTATGGACGTTTTCATAGGGTGTCCAGGCTGCCCAACAGCCTTCTTTCTCTTGGACTACTTGTTGGGGGGAGCTGGGAGATCTAGGGTAAGGAGCAAGGTCTGAAGAATTTTGAGTTGAAGAAAGGAGAATTGGTTTCTGGCAAGGTTTGAGTTCCCTTTCTCATGTAGATTGTCCGGTGATCTCTCCTGGATGGTGTCAACATCCCCTGCTTTTCTAATTCAAAAGATTCTTTTTCAAGTTAAAGTTAAGAGCTGTTTCTTAGTCCTGCTTCATATTTCAGGCAAGAACTGTTTATTCATTCAACACCTTTGGGTCAAAAAGCCTTTCGGTCAAAGGCAATAAAATCATATTTAACAAGGATTTCTGCTGTAATTTCCCAGACATAGTGGGGAACATGGAGAGGTATACACCCTGAATGAGACAGACATTGAAGTGCAGAAAGTAATGTGTGATCTGAGCATAAAAATGAGCAGCACCCATCTAAGTGTCATGGAGTGAGATGAAGGACAAAATCACCGGGGCCAGCATGGTCAGGAAAGGCCTCTGGGAGGGCAGCAAGCTTGCGTTGGGCTTTAAAAGGGGAAAAGACTTTTTGATTTAAAAAAAAAAAAAAATAGCAAGAAGAGAGGAGACATGGAGACAGGGTCTGTGGAGACACTAATCTGCAAAATGTCCTCGTGGGACAGTGAGGAGATAAGCTCCCAGGATGGAGAGTTCCTACTGGAGAGCAGTTGGTGATAAGGCGGGCAGCAGAGTCTGGAGACAGCCAGGGAGGCCTTCAACACCTGGCTGAGATGACTGCACTCCCTGGGAAATGTTTGAACTGGGATGTGACCCAGGGTGCTAATTCAGAAAAATTACTTCCCCACGGCCACCACCACAAAAAAAAAAGCACACACAACAAGATAAACCTTTTTATTTAAGCTACAATTGAAAAACATCTGGCAGTAAAGGGAATGATTGGCTTTTCCATATTATAAGGGTATACAGAGAGTTGACCAGATAGTCCTTGTGTTGGTCTCCTGTACCCACAAATGAAGGATGCTGAAAACAAAGCCACAACCAATTATACCTGAGTATCGTGGGTCCCAAAGTACCTCCGCATTGCTCACTTCCAGATGCTTTTTAATTCTCACTTCCATTCCACTTCAGCTTTGGTCGTTCCCGTGGAGTGACAATTTGAGTATTATTTATACGGTCATGTCTTTGGTTTCTTTGCTTGCTCATTTGTTTGTTTTAGTGCTCCATAATGGCAAAGAGATCTTGATGGAGAATTTTCTTTCGTTTAGCTCCTCTACTGAAAATTGATTTTAAGACCCTCACTTTTACCCCTCCAAAGTTAGATTTCTGTTTCTAAATCTGGGGCTATTTGCATTAGTTATCTATTTAAAACACAACGTAAGCCCAGCTGTTAAATTTAGAAAGTTGGGGCTTGTCTGCTCGACTAAATCTATCCTGTGTCATTGTAACTGATCTTGGTTCCTCTTTATAAATCCCACATTCTTAAGATGACACAAGGGTTGTAAAAAGACTATGAAGACCCTCGGGAATGCAATATAAGTTAAGGTTATTTTCAGATCTTTCTTTGGAGGTGCAAAGCTTTCAGGTGATTTCGTAGTTGCTTAAAAAATAACTCTTCCTCTGCACCTCCTCCGCCCCCCACCCCCAACTAGTGTGCTTTTAAAAAGCAAGCAAGCAAGAAACATGCAGATGGGCAGTGCAAACCAGGTGTGTCTGGGCACTTAATTTCCCTCCCAGGTCCAGGATCTCCCACTTTGGGCTTTATGTGTTCTGAGAGCTCAGTTTGAGTTACCTTCAACTTTGATTAGCATAACAGGTTCTCAGCCACCCTCTAATATTGTCTTTTGAATGCCACACAAAGGGAGTGGTACAGTGTGTTTTTTAAAAATTACAAGCATTTCAGGATAACTGGCAAATTAAGTGTTCAGGCCTCGAGATCCAGCTTTAGCAGTTTTCCATCATTAGCAACTGCCTCATTCCCTTAAAAGGTCTTGTAATCTCTTTTATAAATCCCTTGACATCACCAGCTGGCCCCTCTCCACAGCACTCAGAGCATTTTTCTTGAAACAGTGCTGGAGGGGCCTCAGAATTTTCCACCTCTCTGAGCAGCCGTGCTGTGCCATTCACTGGCCAAAGGCGGCCTCTGTAATTTGAGCTCCCCATACATGATAACACTTTAACTGCAGCCAAGTTTAATTCAGAACAAATGTTCCTCATGTTCGTACCTTTTTGGAAAAGCAGCCCAGTTTAACAGCTAGAACAGTGGTGGGGTCAGGGTGAGAGTGGGGTGGCGGGGAAAATCTCTAAATGCAAATCTGATTATCTGGGCTAATATACTGGGCTACTGTAGTCCCGTCATCTGCCTGCCCATGGCCCCATGACCATTTGCATTCACCATACATTCCAGGGAAAGTTCTTACCAAGCCTAATGGTAGAATGGAATATTCTAGTTAGTCAAATATTCTGGTTAGTGGCAAGTTACCATGGATATAGGGTTTACCAATGAGAAGAAGAAAGCTATCATAAAAAACATGTTTCTGAACAGATATGTATACACCCGTGTACATAGCAGTATTATTCACAATAATTTCCCAAAACGTGGAAACAATTCAAATGTTCATCAACAGATGAGCGGCTAAACAAAATGTAGTGTATACCTGCAATGGAATATTATTCAGCCCTAAAAAAGGAAATTCTACCAGCCTGAGCAAGAGTAAGACCTCATCTCTACCAAAAATAGAAAAATTAGCCAGGCACAGTGGCACGCGCCTATACTCCCAGCTACTTGGGAGGCTGAGGCAGAAGGATCGCCTGAGCCCAGGAGTTGGAGGTTGCTGTGAGCTCCAATGACACCACTGCACACAAGCAGGGGTGACAGAGCGGCAGGGATGACAGAGTGAGACATCTTCAAAAAAAGGGAAATTCTGACACGTGCTTCAGCAAGGATGAACCTTGAAGACATTATGCTAAGTTAAATACGCCAGTCAGAAAAGGACAAATATTGTATGGCTCCACTTATATGGGGTGCCTATAATAAGCAAATTCATGGAGAAAGTGGAATAGAGGTTACCGGGGAGGAAGAGATAATGTGAAGTTAAAGGGTACAGACTTTCTGTTTGGGATGATGAAGACGTTATGGAGATAGTGGTGATGGTTCCACAATAATGCGGATGTACTTAACGGCACTGAATTGTTAACTGAAAAGTAGTTTAAGTGTTCTCTTAAAAAGCATGTTTCTGAAGATATTATAACACTTCCTTAAATAAGGTGTTTGGGTTTCTTGTGGAACTATGGGGCCACTGTTACAAATTTAATTATTCCGCTGATGAGGAGAAAAGCTCTGGCTAATCAGTTGTTCTAACTGAGACGATTGTGAATCAACAAGGATGTACTTACTTCGTGATGTTCAAATTCTTTGGGAGACTGGTTGGGATATTACGCAGACAAATAAAAATGCTACACTTTGGGATATTAGAATACCTGAAACCCCATTTGAGACCATCTCAGGTGCTACCTAAGGCAGTTTTTATGGTTATTTCCATGGAAGTTTTGACAGACTTGATCACTCAAAGGGTTATACGAAACTGGTTTCCATCTGAACATCAAGGGTAGGGTAAAATGTCTCATATTTCCCAGGTGTTGGAGGTGGATGTCATTTCAGTCAATGTGCATTTAGTGAGCGCCTTGTATGTACCATTGTCATGTGGAACATCTGACTATTCGGCCAACAGATATTTATTAGTTGCTGACTGTGTGCCCTGTGAATGGCTCTGTGTAGCATGAAAGAATGGATGAAACGGTCCCTGTTGCAGAGGAACACACTTTGATCTGTCAAAGAGTTAAGACCGATATTCAGATGGTACAAAAATAAAGCAGTAAAAGTGCCTCAAAGGGTACGAAAGAGATGTTATGGAGTTCAGAGAAGGAGAGATCACTTTGTGTGGCAACCAGGGCTGGGCGGAGGTGGGAGTAGGAGGAGACACAGAGAAAGCTTGGTGGCGGAAGCAGTATTTGAGCTTGGCATTAAAGGATTACACTACTTCCATGGGCAAGATCAGAAAAGGGCATTCCAGGTGGAGGAAACAGCCAACTAGACTCTTGCTGACCACGAATCGATATACCTGAGGCCAGAGTGCCTCTCAGCCACCTCTGCAGATGCATTTGAGGTTACCTGAGACTTCTCTGTGGTCAGCTAGAGGGTCCTGTTCAATGGTCCACTGAGCTCTGCAGCCCTTCTTGAGTTAACTCCAGGGGCCCAGACACAGAAGTTTAGAAGGGAGATGAGTCAGGTTTGCCAAGACCTGTCTGAGCTCAGACCTCTGTCCTGTGGCTTCGTATCCTTGGGCCAGAAAATGCTGGGGGTCCCAAAAAGGGACTTTTCCTCCTATTTTAGCCGATAGAGGAAAAAGAGTCACAATTCCTCACGGAAAAGAAAGACAATGTCATGATACTCTGGACAGGGAATGAAGTCTGAACTTGCCCACAGGCCTGTTTTACACGTTTGTGCATGCACACGCACATGCACACGTGATTTCAGGGGCAAGAAGGAAGTGCATCACCGCTGTTCTGCATTCGCTGGCACCCTGCACCCCAAGACAAAAGGGTAAAATCCTTTATTTCACAACACGAGCTACCTATTGACCTCTGACCATACACACTCTCATACAGCATGTTTTCTTGAGGTCTGCTTTTGTGGAGGGAAGGTGGGCCTGTCCCCTCAAGGAGGGGAGAGGAAAGCACATGTACTGATCTGCCTCATGTTAGAAGGCGCCTGGCACTTTTACTATGGTATCTCATTTAATCCTCACAACTACTTTGGAAGCCAGCGATTACTGACTCCACTTATAACTAAGAACAAAGGCTTCAAACTCATATCCTTCGGTTCCAAAGCCCATGTGGCATCCAAGCATAGAAAAAGATGTAGGAAGAGGCAGCAAGGCAAACTTTTCCAAATGTACAATTTTCACAAAGTTGACCCTATGAATGTGTCTATATATACATACACACACACACACACCCCTGTAGCAAAGACTTAAAAGTATGGGCCTAGTCACACATTGCCTGAGTTTGAATCCTGGACCATCACTGTGAGCTCTGTAACCTTGATAATTAACCTCTCTGTGCCTTAGTTTCCCCACATGTAAAATGGAAACAATAGCAATATCTATCTGTCTGAAATATGCCTCATAATATTAATAGCATGAGATGGGGGAAGTAGGTAGGGATATAGATGAAAAAGATTGTCTATGAGTTGATGATTGTTGAAAACTTGATTATTGTACATGGGGGTTCATTATATTTTTTTGGTCTGCTTTTGTATGTTTGCAGATTTCCATTTAAAAAAAAGTTTTAAGCAGCATTATTCACAATAGTCAAAAGGTGAAAACAACTCAAATATCCTTCAGATGAATAAACAAAATGCAGTATATACATATAATGGAATATTATTCAGCCTTAAAAAGGAGAGAAATTCTGACACTTGCTACAACATGGAGGAACCTTGAGGAATTATGCTAAGTAAAATAAGACAATCAAAAAATGACAAATACCATATGATTCTACTGACACGAGGTACCTAGAATAGGCAATGTCATAGAGACAGAAAGTAGACTGATGGTTACCAGTGGCTGGGAGAAAAGAGGAATAGGGAGTTATAGTTTCATGGGTACAGAGTTTCTGCTTGGGATAATGAAAAAGTTCTGGAAATGGATAGTGGTGATGGTGATACAACATTGCAAATGTACTTAATGCCATTCATTGAATTATACACTTAAAAATGGTTAAGATGTATCTTATGTATACTTTAACACAATTTAAAAAATAAGTTTTAAAATAATGAAATGATGCCTGTAAGATACTTAGCACAGTTTCTGACATGTTGTAAGCTCTTAATTGATATTCATTGCTATCAGATGCACATCACGGTGGCACTAGAGGTGCATGGAGACAAGAGGACCTATCCGGTCTTTCAGAGATGTGTTTTGGGAAGACATTGCATTAGCTGGCCCCAGGATTCCTCCTCCTAGGCCCTAGGTCCAAACCTATGCATGTCTGTACTGCCTGGCTCTGCAACTGTGGGATGTGGGATTTCTTGCCACACCAGGGAGGCATTCATGGCCCAGTGGGTTACAAAGCAATAAGGTTTTCTAGCCACCAATGCTGGCTCTCATATAAGTCATGGGTTACCAGGACAAGGTAGAAGTGGGTCTCCTGTGTAAAGTGGAGAATTAGCAGACAGTCTGTAGGTACCCAGGTCCCTCCCAGCCTATTACAAATGGTGGTTTCTGCAGACCAGCCTTCCATACCAGGCTGAGGGGTGGTAATGCAAGGAATCAGACCACACATGGACTGACGGGCTCTTGAGCCCATTTAAAACCTTAATTTGTTAACACCTGCAGCCAGCCAATAGAAGCAGTTCTGGCAAGCATGCAGGGGTCTCCAAAACACCACCAAGTAGGAACAGTACTAATCCTGGACCTCTGGAATCCATCCACCACCTCTGCCTTTCATAATAGTAGCTTATTTTCACACCATGCCTTATAGTTTGCAAAGCCCTTTTGTTTATTATCTCACCTCATCCTTGTGAGAACCTTCAGAGGGAGATGCAAGTGTGGCTCCCATTGTGAGATAAGAAGGAGCCTCCCTGAGGCTCAGGGAGGTTATGGGGTGTCTCCAAGGTCACACAGGCATAAGCAGTGGAGCCAGGTCTAGAAGACAAGCCCTCCAAGCCTACCCCATGCCTTCTGGGCATGCCTTCTCTTTAGTCCTTGCCTTCCAGAACCCATTCCACTGTACACCTATCTGCCTGTGACTCCCTTGATGGGAGGGGCTCTCTGGAAGGAGACAGGTCTACAAGGCCAAGACCAAAGAAAGGGTACTTTGCCTTCCTTATGGCTCCTTGGGGAGAGTGGTGAGCATTTTAATGTGGAATGGCAGTGCCCTCTTAGAAAGGCTTCCAGAGGTCCCACTGCCTTGATGCCTCTCTAAGCAATCTTCTTCCACAGATTTCAATACCTTGCTTTACTGACCCATGTCTCATATGACATCTCTACAAGGAAAGGAGAGGAATTTTGATGTTGCCCCCAACGGGATGATAATATGGTTTTTTCCAGCATTCAGAACATCTCATGCTGCCTCCACCTATCCTCTGGCATCTGTACCATATAAGAGCACACTTTTCTCCTACTCCCCACATGTTCTTTTTAGAGTCCTTTGCAGCACCCTGGATTCTGAGCGTAAGCTACATATAAGCACTGTTTGGGACAGTGGACTAGACCCACTGACCCACCACCACGTTCTATCTGCTCAGGAGCTAAAGACCTGGATCAGAATTCCTTTTGCCATCCTCACAGCCAAGTCTCTCTCTCGCTTGCTCTTACTTTCATTCCTTGACTCATTCATTCATTTATTCAGGAACAACGCTACATACATGCATTTTATCTTCCTACCCCAATGAGTTGGTGTGAACCAAAATATCGTGTACAACTCAGGTGTGGAAATGAAATGTCAAGGAAAGTTCATCTGTGCCTCAGAATACTATTGAGACCGCAGCCCACATTTCAGCAGGGTTGGTGAGTGATACTGAAGCCCCTTGAGTAGGTTGATATTATGTTTCATGTTATTTCATACACAGCTAGGCAGAGCTTGGGCTGGTTACTAAAGGTTTTGCAATCTTTCTCCAGATGCTTTTCCTAGCATTGGCTAGGATCCTGGATTAGGGAGACCTTCTGAGATTTCCACCTCCAATTTATCTCCTGAGTGTCATTTTCCTCTGTTGTCATTTACGCCTCAGTCATCACCCTATTCCCAGCCATGTTGATGGTCATGTTGAGGTCAGTACCCAGGACAAAGACACTTTCAAAGGCTCCAGGAAAGAAGAGTCTATGCTGTTCTATTATTTCCAGTGTTTCTTTATTATTTAGAGCAATTTAAAGCACTAAATCTAGAATAAGTCTTTTGGGTCAGCTGCTTCTTCCCCCATTCTTTTACATAGGAGGCAGCTGAAGCCCAGAAAAGTTAAGTGACTTTTGAAAGGTCACACAGCCAGCTGACAGCAGAGCTGAAGCTAGAACTCAGGTTCCTGGGTCCTGTTATCATCCCACCAACGTGGCAAAACTCTGCAGGGCTTCCCCAGCTGGCCACACTGACTGTTCTTGGGTCTGATTGCTGCCTGGTTGCCGCTGCTCTCTACATGGCAAAGCAGTCTCTGGTGCCCTCAAGGGGCAGAACTGAGTAGTGGAGAACTCGTAAAAGATCTGGAAGCAGCCTGAGAAATGAACCCTCTGAGCCACGCCTTCCCAATTTTGCAGAGAACTTTGGATTCATCTTTTTATTTTAAAGATCGTGAAACACATTTAAGTATATCAAAGTATGTTGAAACACAAACTGCCCCTAATGCTCTCAAAAACATAGATCAGAACCAGGGCCTGGACCCCTGTGAGAACCGAGGAGCCCACAGAGCCAGGCCAAGTGCCTGTTTGCCAAAGAGCCTTTCCAGAACCTGACCTTGAAATGCGTAAACGAAAGGGAAAGTGGTGAGGTGACTCTCAGCTGGATACGGGGTGCTGGTTTCCTCTCTCTTGGTCATAGGAGAGCCACGGTGCTGCCCTCTCATCAAAGGGCTGGAGAAGACTAGCGTTCAGGGCACGGGCCCCCGGGTGAGCAGGGGACGCTGATAATCCAACAGGGAAGTAGGCAAGAACATCTCCCTGGTATGGCCAGAAGCTCTGGCCTCCCTGGAGCAGAGATGCTGGGAAGGGAAGGGTGAGGATGCTGCAGGGATGTGGAGGGCAAGGAGGACAGGAAACCAGCAGTGGGTGACCTGCATGGGAAGGACCACTAGCAGAGAGTCAGGCAGGCCTGGGCTTTCTCAGCACAGCAAGGACAGGGTGCGAGGCCCAAGCTGTGGCCTTCATTTCTGTAGCTGTAAGGAACCTGGGGCTGTCTGTATCTTAGTTCTGTGAGGACCATCCAGAAACTGTGGCCTTTTCTCTACTGACCACTGACACACACTATATGCAAGAAAAATTAATTGTTCTATTGTCTATTCCCATGGCCCCGTTTAGACACTTATCTTGTGTTGAAAGTATTTTGTTTCATATCTGACTCTCAAACTATCCAATTCAACAAACATTTATGGAGTGTTTCCATTTGGCAGGCACCATGCTGCCATAAGAGACTTAAGGGACTCTGTCTCATTTGTCTCTAAGCCTCCTGCACTGACAACATAATGCAGTTTAATAACTATTAGATTTGAAGACTGCATTTTTAGGCAGGACAAATAGAGATGCTGATTCCATTTGTGAAGGATGGAATTCTAGGCACTAGGGTTTCTAGTTATACATGGTGTTCTTATACATATGATCAGTGGAGAATGTCCTCTCCCTGACCCTCTTCTGTCTTTTTCATCCTCATCCTCATGCTAAGGAAGACGGCCGTATTAGTCAGGGTAATCAACTCTAGCTGCCGTAACAAATAATCCCAAATCGTAGTCCCTTAATACAATAAAATTTCTTTCTTGCTCACACAAATTTGAAGCTCATGTTCCTGGTCAAGCAGCTGTCCTCTAAAGTGGCAGCTCAGGATCCAGGCTCCTTCCATCTTGCAGCTCCACCATCCCCCAAGCCCTCCTTGTCATCTCCACTGGACCCTCTGCTTTCAGCCGGATGACAGTCAAAGGGAGAAGAGGGGCCATTAGAACCAGAACCATCGGAACCAGAACCTGGAACTAAACCCATCTGCTCAAGATCTGTTGGTGAGGATGAGTCACATGGTCCCTCCCACATACACTGGAAGCTGAGATCGGGGCTCTCTGGCTGGACGGCTTTTGCAAGCAGTAACTCTTCATCTCGAAAGGGAGTGTGAATTTTTGGTATAGTTGGCTATTCCAAAACAATATTTTAGGATAATTGGGCATTGCAGTTCTACCATGAAATAGAAATCAAAAGAAAGATTTGAGAATACTTTGAACTGAATGAAAATAAAAACACAATACGTCAAAATTTGTGGGATGCAGCCAATGCAGCCCTGTAGAG
>NW_012138303.1:3977322-3980766 GCF_000956105.1 Propithecus coquereli
GACCACTGACACACACTATATGCAAGAAAAATTAATTGTTCTATTGTCTATTCCCATGGCCCCGTTTAGACACTTATCTTGTGTTGAAAGTATTTAGTTTCATATCTGACTCTCAAACTATCCAATTCAACAAACATTTATGGAGTGTTTCTGTTTGGCAGGCACCATGCTGCCATAAGAGACTTAAGGGACTGTGTCTCATTTGTCTCTAAGCCTCCTGCACTGCCAACATAATGCAGTTTAATAACTATTAGATTTGAATACTGCATTTTTAGGCAGGACAAATAGAGATGCTGATTCCATTTGTGAAGGATGGAATTCCAGGCACTAGGGTTTCTAGTCATACATGGTGTTCTTATACATATGACCAATGGAGAATGTCCTCTCCCTGACCCTCTTCTGTCTTTTTCATCCTCATCCTCATGCTAAGGAAGATGGCCGTATTAGTCAGGGTAATCAACTCTAGCTGCTGTAACAAATAATCCCAAATTGTAGTCCCTTAATACAATAAAAGCTTCTTTCTTGCTCACACAAATTTGAAGCTCATATTCCTGGTCAAGCAGCTGTCCTCTAAAGTGGCAGCTCAGGATCCAGGCTCCTTCCATCTTGCGGCTCCACCATCCCCCAAGCCCTCCTTGTCATCTCCACTGGACCCTCTGCTCTCAGCCAGATGACAGTCAACGGGATAAGAGGGGCCATTAGAACCAGAACCATCGGAACCAGAACCTGGAACTAAACCCGTCTGCTCAAGATCTGTTGGTGAGGACGAGTCACATGGTCCCTCCCACATGCACTGGAAGCTGAGATCAGGGCTCTCTGGCTGGATGGCTTTTGCAAGCAGTAACTCTTCATCTCGGAAGGGAGTGTGAATTTTTGGTATAGTTGGCTATTCCAAAACAGTATTTTAGGATAATTGGGCATTGCAGTTCTACCATGAAATAGAAATCAAAAGAAAGATTTTTGTAAGTACTACATTCTTTAAAACCCGGAAAACAACTTGCTCCTGGAAAGGTTTCAGGAATTAACAGTTGTACCCCGAAGGATCTCTGTAGCCCTCCCAGGATCTCCACAGAATTGCTCCCCTGGGTTCCCACCGAGTTGGAGCTGGAACCTGAGGATACAAGTAGAGAAGTGAGGATAGACCTAGGTGCCTTTCAAGGCTGACTCTGCAGACTGAAAGAAGTCTTGTGTGATGGGAAAGGCAAAGAAACCTTGTATGTCATTCTCTGGAAAGAAGACTGTCTTCTTCCTGGGAAAGGTTCTGTTCCTTCACACACTTTCAGGCGCAAAAAGGCATGATGGCGGGTCACAGATACAAGTAAGCTCCCTGTGTCAGAATTTCTGAGCTGAGAAAGATGGGTAATTGGCTGAGATATTTGATACTAAAGGAAAATGTGGTTTGAGGAATCAGCTTGAGAGGAAAAGGAAGCCCTGACCTCCTCTGAGTGCCTTCACTAGCTCAGAAAGAGCTAGGTTTGGGGCCTCTGGTGTCTATATCTCTTCCTTTAAAATATGAGACCTAAACATCAAAGGATTCTCTGATCGGAGACGTGAGTTGGCCATAACCTAAAGGTGATGATTTGTCAATGACATATTTTAAATTGAGTGGCAATTAGGCTACAGGAAAGAGTATAATTAAAATTTACAGACAGCTCTAAGACCTGTCGAAGCCCTGGAACAGTCTGTTTGAGTAAAATGAATCATGCATCACTCTTTCACCAAAGCACAGATATAAATATTGCCCAAGACTAAAATCCTGCCCAACTAGCCCCTTTGCGTGGAGCTGTGGGGAAGGGTGGAGGGGAAGAGGGGGAGAGGTAATCAGAAGGCTGTGTGATAAGCTTTATGGAATGAACCAACTAACCAAGTGGGGAGGAGCATCCTACAGAGTGCACCCTCTCCTGTCCCTGGAGCTACCAAAAATGGAAAAAGAGGGAGGGGCTAGAACAGATGTTGATGTTACAGCAGCGTCATCCTTGATGCTGACCCTTCAACACTCACCCATGGCTCCTAAATTCTCCCTGAACAAGAATAAGACTGGTCCAAAAACCTAGGTGGGGCACTGGCTTGTAAGTAGCAAGCACTTGCTGAGTATCTCTACCTATAAAGGGTTTAGAAGCAGGGACTGGGTAGATGTTACCTTATCATCATGATGATAATGCAGTGTGAAGTACCCTGTGTGGTTAGTGGTGTTCAAACTAAGATTTAAAAGGACACGGTTCGTGATTCACAACTAAGAAGTTGACACTGGGACAATCCACAGAGGTTATTCAGATTTCACCAGTTTTACACGCACTCGTTTGTGTGTGTGTGTGTGTGTGTGTGTGTGTGTGTGTGGTGCTATTCGATTTTATTGCATATGTAGATGAGTGTGCACCAACGTATTCAAGATACAGAACTGCTCCATCACCACAGGGCTCTGTTGTGCTGTCCCTTTATAGCTATCCCTCCCTCATCCCCCATCTCTAACCCCTGGCAACCACTAATTTGTTCTCCATCTCTAAAATTTTGTTATTTCAAGAATATTATATAAGTGAACTCATGTAGTATGTGACCTTTTGAGATTGACCTTTTTCACTCAACGTAATTCCTTTGAGATCTATCCAAGTTGTCACACATATCAGTAGTTCATTCCTTTTTAATGCTACATAGTACTCCATGGTATGAATGTGCCATAGTTTGGTCATTCATCTTTTGAAGAACATTTGGGTTCTTTCCAGTTTGGGGCATTTACAAATAAATCTGCCCTGAGCAACAACAACAAAAGAACAAAGTTCCTGTCTTCTAAGCCAATGATTCAAACTTAGCGCACATAAGAATCATCCTGGGAGTGGGAAGGAGGGTGTACTGAAATGCTAATTCCCAGGGCCTCAAGCTAGAAAAGTAGTCTGTGGTAGGACCAGAAATCTGCATTTCTAATAAGCATGACCAGCTAATTCTCAAATACTAGTTGAAAACAACTGTGGGCTAAGCGGGTACAGTATGGTGCATTTGACAGAAACAAAAATAATTTCTATCACCATCCCAGAAAACTAACTTTTTATGAAAGAAGAAACAGTCTTGTTGCTTGATACCATATTATCATGGAGATTTCAAAAATTGAATATGTATAGTTCATTTTTTGGCAGTGCACACTTTACATTTTAAAGCAATGATCTGTTTTTCATATTTTCAGGCTCATTTTGTGTCTTGAGGAAGCTGAACGTTGAGCTGTTAGTTTAGGGACAGACGTGTGGAGTCACTTCAGGTGAATGTCTCCAACAAGGCCAGAAAATCATGGGTCCTTTCTGAAACAGGTGGTAGAAGGACAACCACTGATCCTATAAAACACAGTTATACCAGATTGTTCTGTTTATCTATAGCAAATATATGAATTCTGAGTACTTTTCTTCAAAAGTGGTGGTGATTCTAATTAAACTAGCCCATAATTGATTTTTTTAAACT
>NW_012138303.1:3981051-3984438 GCF_000956105.1 Propithecus coquereli
GGTCTCTTTGAGTCTTAACATTCTATGATTTCCCTTTCTATAATCTTCATCTTCCTCTTCATGTTTATTCATAACCCGAAGAAGAAAAATGAGCTGATTTTCACATTGCAAATTATTCCTCAATTTAGAATGAATGAATTAGAACATACATATGTACAAAGATAAAAAGGAACTAAACCTAAAAATAAAATGTCCTTATCTGAAACACTCAAAATTTGAATAAATTAGCTCCCAATAAAATCAGAAATGAAAGACGTTCTCTGATATAATGCTTAAACACAATGGCAATAACCAAACCAATGGTGCTGTCGCATAAAAACAACCTATATTTAAAGTGGAATTGATGTGTTCTTCGGTACAGATAAATAGAGCTACCAAATATACAGTTGTCACGAATTATCTCTGGAGACACAAATTCATGCTTTAAGAACTAAAACTCAGCATCCTTTGATGCTTTATGGGACATGTCATCCTGATGAAACATTACTTTCATTGGTAAAGTGACTTCCTCTTGTCTTTCTAAGTAATCTGCACAAAACCTCTTGCAAACCTTTCTTAAAAGACTACATGGGTAACGTCTCAATTTTAAAGCTTACTAATACAAATAAATAACTTTTGTTCAGTGCTTTGCATTTTTTAAAGCACGGCACATGGTATGAACTCAATAATTGTTTACTAAAGGCATGATTTAAACTGAATAAAGCCCCAGGTGCTGGACAAACTGGAACACTGGTATAGTTGAAACTACACTGGCATTAGTCTTGACTGCCTCTTGCTAGCTGTATGATTGTTGGCAATTTATATAACTTCTTTGAGCCTCAGCATTCCCATCTGCAAATGGGGACAATTCTACCCAAACACCAAGCTTAACGGGAGAATTAAAATAGATAATACAAAAAAAGAAATCTATGAAAAACTTCTGTTCAGATTATTTTTATGGTGAAAGTCTGAATACTTGCCCCCCAAGACTGGGAACAAGTCTGATCTCGCTTCTATTCAACACCATACTGGAAGTCCTCGCAGTGCAATGAGATGAGAAAAAGAAATATTCGAAAAAAAGAAATAAAACTGTCTTCAAACAATATGATCATCTATGTAGAAAGTCCTGAAGAATCTATGAAAAATAAACTAGAACTAATAAGTGGATGTAGCAAGTCACAGGACACAAAGTAAATATACATGCAGAACATACAGGAGGAAATGCCATCATTGGTAACCTCAGAATCCAAACAATAGCCAGGTAATTTAGATAACAAAAAGAACCTAACACCACAAGATCATGGCATGTACCCCATATCCTATTTTTCATGAGAATTGTATGTGCTTGAATTTGCTCATGGTCTATTTTCATAAGATTGCCTTGAAAGGAAAAATTTAAGTATTTTTTGGTGAGCAAATATATCTGTGAGATAAGCTAGTTTGCAAAGTTAATCTCCATCATGCACACAATCTTAGAGTGGTGGGTTCCTTCTGGAAGTCCTGAAGTTCTTCTTGTAACTTGAATAGACAAGGGAGGGCCTTTTGTAAAAGCCACTAAACCTCAATATGAAACAAATGTTGTGGTCAGCACCTATCTTAAGGAAAAGTCAAGAATTCATTGGCCTGCTCTTAATGTGATTTGACAATTTTAACTGATTTGCTGCAATTCATACAATTCTCTGATGGGAAAGACTTCCCTGTATTTACATCAGTAAGTAAATTTTCCTATTGCTACAATAGCTTATATATGAGAAACAAGTTTTTTTATTGATCTTGCAAGTAACTGAGAGCTTATGGAAGACTTCAACATTTTGCTGAAAAGGATGCAAGCATCCGTTAGATAAAAAGCCATGTCACTGATCTATATCATCTCTAACATCAATAATCTTATATAACACAAGTATCAGTTACTGGAATTTAGAAATATCCATATACCTGCCTGAGCATATCCTGTGTTTTATGTGTCCTAAGATGGATTTTTATGGCAATATCTACTTTAGTTCTGTCCTATGCAAAAATCCGAGAAACCAAAATGTTGATGTATAACTAATTACATTTTCTAACACACATTTAAGTAAACTGTCTAAACAAAAATGTTTGACCATTTATCATCTAAGATTATTAGATACATCACCAATAGTATGCATACCACCTTGGGAAACACTGGTATCGCAGAAAAAGCACTATAATTGGAGCGAAAATACCTAAATTCAAATTATAGTTCTGCTGCTTGTATGACCTTGAAAATTACTTAACATTTCTGAGTTTCTGATCATTTTTAAAGGAAAGACATGCAATCAAAAGCTCATTTGGGGACACTGACATATAACCCAATACTGCCACATATTTCAAGGCTAATGTCTGCATTTGAATCCGCATATGAGCCAAGTGGAGTTCAATGCAGTCACAGTGAATAAAACCTTCTTAATAGTTCAGAGAAAAATGAGGGGAGAACTGAGTCATTCCAGGGCACATAACAGCGCAAGCATGCTGAACTCAAAATAATCTGTATGTTAGGCATCAACACTATATTCAGGAGTTTCATTTCTTTAAAAATATAAATAATGCATTCATGCGAAAGGAAGACTAAATGATATTGCAGCATCAATTTTCATTGCAGCAGGACAGTTTTGTCCTTAAACTATGTAAAGAATTCAACATGATCACAATAACAGCCATGGGTCAATTGTCATTTTGACATTAGGATATACCAGGCTTTATTACCAACACATTAAAAATTAAGCACTGTCAATTAGGGGATCACTGGGTGGCAAGGCAATCATAGACATGAATGTGAGGTTTGAAATCTCATAGAAGTGTTCTATATGTTCTAGGATACCTAATATCTGACATTTAGATTTAAAAATGCTGATGGGAAGATTTAAATATCATCAGATTTTTCCTTATCATGACATCAGTACCATCATAATGCCTAACTTACCTTTGTCTTACACTTATCTGATCATCTGTAGGTAGGATGTTTTGGTGAGACATCTATACATGAATAGATATGATTGATACAGTTGCCATACAGTTAAGGAGTAGGCTAAATATGTGACCAAGAAAAATAAAATATAAGACATTAGGCCAGGCACAGTGGCTCACACCTATAATCCCAGCACTTTGGGAGGCCAAAGTGGGAGGATGACTTGAGGCCAGGATGACTTGAGGCCAGGAGTTCAAGGCTGCTGTGAGCTATGATCAAACCGCTGCACTCTAACCTGAGCAATAGAGTGAGACCATGTCTCTAAAATAAAAAAAAGAAAGAAATTACAACTAGATATCACATCTTTAAGACATCAGTTAAAGGTAAACAATCTGCATCTTTATGTTGATAGGAGTTTTCTGGTTCATTCTTGGCTCTCAAAAGATACGTGATTATAGTCCTAGAATGGGATGCATGACTCA
>NW_012138303.1:3985513-4042821 GCF_000956105.1 Propithecus coquereli
CCCGGCCTTTTTCTACTTTTGGTTGATTAGCTGTATTGGGTTCATGTCCAGAATTCATGTCCACCAGAAACTCAGAAAGTAATCTTATTTGGAAATAGTGTCTTTGCAGATGTAATTAGTTAACATGAAGTCACACTGGATTAGGATGGACACTAATCCAATGACTGTGTCCTGACAAGAAGATAAAACAGGAGAGGAGGCATAGCAAAATAGCCGAACGGAAACTTCCAATGATTATCCCTCTGCACAAACACCAAATTCAAGAACCATCCATGCAAAGAAGCACCTTCAGAACAACAAAAAATCAGGTGAGTGATCACAGTGCCTGGTTTTAACATTATATCAAGGAAAGAGACATGGAAGAGGACAGAAAAGACAGCTTTGCATTGGCTACACCAGCCTTCCTCCATCCCCTGGCAGCCTCTGCACCAGTGCACAAAGTGAAGAGAAAATCTGTGTGCACAGGGGAGAGAGAGTGAAGTGATTGTGGGATTTTGCATTGGAACTCAGGGTACCGTGTCACAGGGGAACACAGCACAGGACAGAATTCTACCAGTGCCCAGGGAGGGAGCATTTAGACCAGCCTGGCCAAAGGGAAATCCTCTGCCCCGACACCCGAGTTCCAGTTAGCCTCACCAACAGCTGAAAAAAAGCAGCCTGGGGCCTGGAATAAATTCATAAGGCACTCAGGCCACAAAGGCTGCAGTCCTTGGGCAATTCTGTGGCTGTGCTGGCTTGGAGCCAGTGGACTTGTGGTGCATGTGACATAGTGAAACACCAACAGCGGTGGCCAAGACAGTGCCTGTTACTCCTCCCCCAACTACAGGTAGCACAGCTCAGGGAACGTCTTCTTCCATTTGGAGGAGGGAAAAGAAAGAGTTCAGAGGACTTTGTTTTACAGCTTGGGTACCGGCTCAGCCACAGTAAAATAAAGTACCCCAAGCAGACACCTGAAGCCCCTGATTCCAGCCCTTAGCTCCTGGATGGCATTTCTAAACCCACCCTGAGCCAGAAGAAAACAAGAAGCTGCCCAGAAGGGAAGGAACCAGTCCTGACAAGATTCACACCTGCTAACTAAAGACCCCTTGGGCTTTGAATAAACATCAGAGGTAGCCAGGCAACAGTCACCACAGGGTCTGGGTGAGACTGGGCCAGCTTCAGGTATGACCTGGTGCAATCCCAGCTGCAGTGGCCACAAGGAAATGCCCATATCACTCCTCCTCCAACTCCAGCAGCCCAGCACAGAGAATGAAGGAAGAGAGTGAGAGACTTTGCCTGGTATTCCAGGGAATTCTTCTGTATCATACCCAAGTTCACCAAAGTGGTACCACGAGGAGTGCACAAGAGTCACAGCATTACTGGGCTTGGGTCACAAAGCCATAGTGCTGATATGGCTGTAGTGATCAAAGACTTAGATCACAACACTCAATTCCCTTTGAATATCTGGAAAGTCTTCTCAAGAAGGATAGGTTCAAACAAGCCCAGACTATGAAGATTAAAACAATTATCTAACTCTTCAATGCCCAGACATCAATGAACATCCACAAGCATCAAGAACATAGAAGAAAACATGACCTCACCAAATGAACTAAATAGATGACTCGTGACCAATCCTGGAGTGATGGAGATATGTGACCTTTCACATAAAAAATTCAAAATAGCTGTTCTGAATCTCAATGAACTTCAAGACAACACAGAAAAGGAATTCAGAGGCCTATCAGAGAAATTTAATATAGAGATTGAAATAATAAAAAAAATCAAGCAGAAATTTTGGAGCTGAAAAATTCAATTGACAAACTGAGAAATGCATCAGAGTCTCTCAATAGCAGAATAGACCAAGCAGAAGAAAGAATTAGTGATCTTGAAGACAGGCTATACACAATCAGAAAAGAAAAAAAGAATGAAGCAAACCTATAAGATCTAGAAAATAGCCACAAAGGGGAAATCTAAGAGTTAACAGCCTTAAAAAGGAGGTAAAGAGAGAGATTGAGGTAGAAACATTCTTCAAAGAAATAATAACAGAGAAATTTCCAAACCTAGAGAAAGACATTGATATTCAGATACAAAAAGGTCACAGAATACCAAGTGGTATTAATCCAAACAAGACTACCTCAAAGCATTTAACAGTCAAGCTCCCAAGGGTCATAGATAAAGAAAAGGTCCTAACAGAAGCAAGAAAAAGAAAAAAATAGTATATAAAGGAGCTCCAGTACATCTGGCAGATTTCTCAGTGGAAACCTTATAGGCCAGGAGAGAGTGGCATAAAATAGTCAAAGTGCTGAAGGAAAAAAAACCCTTAACCCTAGAATGTTATATCCTACAAAAGTATCCTTCAAATATGAAGCAGAAATTAAGACTTTCCCAGACAAACAAAAGCTGAGGGATTTCATCAATGCCAGACCTGTCCTATAAGAAATGCTAAAAGGAATTCTTCAATGAAAAAGAAAAGTACATTAATGAACAATAAGGAATCATCTGAAAGGTATACAACTCACTGGTAACAAGTACACAAATAGAGAATACTCTATTGCTGTAATTGTAGTGTATAAACCACTTATATCTTGAGTGGGAAGACTAAGAAACAAACCTTTCAAAACTAACTACAACAACTTTTTGAGAGATAGATAGTATTAATATAAAAAGGTATCAGTGGAAACAACAAAAAGTTAAAAAGTGTGGGAGATGGAGTTAAAGTGTAGAATTTCTGTAGATTACTCTTTGCTTCTTTATTTGCTTGTAATCAGAGTTGTCACATGTTTAAAACAACTGCTTAGAAAACAACCATTTTTAAGGGCTCAGTCTCATAAGATTGACTTCTTAGATGTCTCTTCAGATGCCAGTCTCAAGAATTGGGTCCCCAGGTTACTCACACTTCTGTCCAACTTGCATGGAAAGTTGAGGGTTCCACAGTCCCCCTCCTTTATGTTTGATAATTTGCTAGAATGACTCACAGAACTCAGGAAAGTGCTTTACTTACTTTTACCAATTTATGATAAAGGATATAACTCAGGAATAGCCCTAAAGAAGAGATGCATAGGGTGAGGTATGGGGAGAGGGGAGCTTGGAGCTTTCATTCCCTCCCAGCATGTCTTTGTGTTCAACAGTTCAGAAGCTCGCTAAACTCCATCATTTAGGGGTTTTTATGGAGGTTTTGTTGCTGAGGCATGATTGAGTAAATCACTGGCCATTGGCAATTGACTCAATCTCTAGGCTAGCCCTTCTTCTATTGCCCCCCAGGTTGGGGGATGGGGATGAAAATTCCAAGCTTCTAATCAAGGCTTCATCTTTCTCGTGACCAGTCCCCATCCTGAAGCTTTCTAGTGGCCTGCCAAAATTAGAACAAAAGACACTCCTATCATACTTATTATTCAGAAAATACCAAGGTTTTTAGGAGCTCTGTGCCAGTAACCACGGACAAAGACCAAATGTCTTTCTATGATACTTGTGGTATCATATCTGATAAATGCTTACAACCAGCTCTCTGGGGGAAAAAAAAAAAAACAACTGTGATTTGTAGTGTTTGCTGATTTCCTTGGTGTAAATATTCTGTAATAGCTGATTTCCAGCTATCAATGCATGTCACTGAAGTCAAGAAGAGATATGTACAATTGGCTCTCGTAAACCAGTGTGAGCCAACTCCAACACTCCACTGTGTTTATTCTGGTCTAGTTTAGCCCTAATACTAAAGCATAACTATTTGGGGTTCTTCACTGAATACATGGCTGTTGAAAAATGTCTTTCCACTCTGACTGGTCAAAAATTGAACATCTATCCAACCTGTGTGAGCTCTGGGAATTATTCATCTTACATTTCTCCAGTAATTGTTCCTTCTCTCATAATTTTATCTGCATACCCTTCATGGAGTTTTATTCTACATATGAACAGCTTGGTGTTCAGTCAAGGGTTCAAGAGGAAACTTTGTACAGATTTCTAAATTGCTTTTTTTTTTTTTTTTTTTTTTGAGACAGAGTCTTGTTCTATTGCCTGGGCTAGAGTGCAGTGGCGTCAGCCTAGCTCACAGCAACGTCAAACTCCTGTGTTCAAGCGATCCTCCTGCCTCAGCCTCCCAAGTAGCTGGAATATAGGCACGTGCCACCGTGCCTGGCTAATTCTTTTCTATTTTTAGTAGAGACAGGGTCTTGCTCTTGCTCAGGCTGGTCTTGAACTCCTGACCTCAAGCAATCCTCCTGCCTCGGCCTCCCAGAATGTTAGGATTACAGGCGATGAGCAACCGCGCCCAGCCTGAATCTCTTTCTTTACGTAGCTCCCTTCTTTCTGGCACTCTACCTTGAACATTCAAGCTGCCTTTGCCTCTCTGAACTCTAATCTCTATCTCCTCAACTCAGGGAGACTCCCATGATCTTGGGTTTCCCACCCTAGCATCACATTCCAAAAAGTATCTCCAGGCAGAAAACTGTGCTAATCTTAGGTCTTCACCGTGTCTATTTCCTTTCTCTCAGGGCACACAGATCTGTGACGCCTATTGTGCAAGGTCTGAAACACTTGTTTCATATAGTTGGTCTAGTCTTCTGGTTGTGTACAGTGAGAGTGCAAGTCTGTCAGCAGTTACGCTACTGCAGCCAGAAGAGGGAGTTATCCTCAGTTTCCATTTAAGTAAAGCTGATTCTTTTCTTCCAGGAAGAGATCCTATTTCTGATTTCATATTTTCCTTTTACAAGGAAGAAGCTTACTTACTTCCGTTTTCGCAGAAGCCATCAACTTTGCTACTCTTTAACCCTACCTTGCTCTAGTGAATGGGTTGCCCACACACCCTGGACTAAGCCTTGGGAGAGCAGCATTCTGAAAGAGGCACCATTCACCCGGCTTGCCCTCTCTGAGCAACGGAAGCTTGACTGCTGTACTCAGGTGGGGTCCGTTGGAACCAGAATTATCCATAACTATATCTGGAGGAGTTTCTTACCTTGGGAGAGTATAACATCTATATAAAGACATTGGAAGTAACCGAGCTTACATCAACAAATGAGAATTACTAGCTAGAATGAATTGCATAAAATAACAAATACTTAACATTTGATTTTTTAAAATATTAACTTCAAATTCTTCCTTATGAAGAAAGTGGGAAAAGTCTTTAACTGAGTATGCCTGGGAAGCCATGTCTGTCCAGGTACAATGTGGACTTGCCTTTGCTTGCATTGTTCAGGTGTGGCCGGTCCTCGTCTGAGTGTCCCACGCTGCTCCTGCTCCATATGAGTCTGTGCCGGGACAGCGTCATCTACTTATCAGTAACTTTCTAACCTGACGCATGACTGTTTTTTAGTCTCTGTCTAAAATGACTTTCACACTTCGAATGTCAGGATCTTCAACAACCAAAGTGATAAGATTTTTCTTTCTTCCAACATGCCCTACAAAATGCTTTCTAATGGTTATTTGTCATCAGCGAGGAGCTTATCATTTTAGTGGTATGACCCTGTGGCTGCTATAGCAAATCACCAAACACTTGGTGGCTTAAAACAACAGAAACTTATTCTCTCACCATTCTGGAGGCCAGAAGTCCGATATCAGTATCACTGGACCAAAATCAAGGTGTGGACAGGGCTGCACTCCTTCGAGAGGCTCTAGGGGAGAGTCTGTTCCTTGCCCCTTCTCGCTTTTGGTGAAGGTTGGCATCCCAAGCTGTGATCTGAGTTTCAAAAAAGGCTGGAGCATAATCAGAGGGCACAGGGATAGTGGAAAGTGGATCTCCTGAGGCCAAGTCATGGGCAAACTGAGGTGTTGGACTTTATCCTGAGGCTGTGGAGAGCTGCTGGCTTGTGGCAGACAACTGAGCCGGTCAGAAATGTAGTTTAAGAATGTTAATCAGGCAGCGATGTAGAGATAAGTTCAACTTAGAAAGTTGTTGCACTGGGAAATATGAGCTTACGAGACAAAACGGGGCAAGATATATAAAATCAACACAAGTCAAACTGATAGACCCTGGCAAGGGATGGGACATGGGAGAAGAGAAAGAAGAAATTGTTCCTGATGAGTGTGCGGATTCCAGCCTGGTGGCCGCCTTTGCCTAGACGGGGGAGCGAGGGGGTGGAGGAGAAGCTAGTTTGGGGTTGAAGAGGATGAGCTCAGATTGGGACTTGCTTAGGTTTGAAGACTGGCACCAGACACCAGGTGTCACTATACTCCCAGTCTGAAAATTGCAAAGCAGCCACTGAGCTGCCAAAGGATCTTAAAAAGCTGTGGCGATTGCCATCTGGCCAGGCTTCTCTGGGGACATCCCCTCTCCTGTGGGGCTGGCACAGAAGCTCCATGTGCATTAGAGACTCAAGGTGTATTAGACAATGACATTAGACATCCCCCAGTGCTGATGGCTCTCCGGAAGCTCTATGCTCTGAAATCCCACCATTGAGAACTAGTCATTTGGGCCTTTAAGGATTTTGATCTTGGGGGAGTAAGGTCTTAAGCCAGGGATTACAAACTCATATGCCTGCAGGTAGTCACCAAGGATAATATTTTTTTTTTTTTTTTTTTTTTGACAAATTTTTTTTTTTTTTTTTTTTTTTTTGAGACAGAGTCTCACTCTGTTGCCTGGGCTAGAGTGCCGTGGTGTCAGCCTAGCTCACAGCAACCTCAAACTCCTGGGCTCGAGTGATCCTTCTGCCTCAGCCTCCCAAGTAGCTGGAATATAGGCACGTGCCACCGTGCCTGGCTAATTTCTTTCTAATTTTAGTAGAGGCGGGGTCTCCCTCTTGCTCAGGCTGGTTTCGAACTCCTGAGCTCAAACAATCCGCCCGCCTCAGCCTCCCAGAGTGCTAGAATTACAGGCGTGAGCCACCACGCCCGGCTCACCAAGGATAATATTATGGGGAGAGGTGAGGTCTGTGCAAAGTAGAGTGTGTGCCCTATCTAAAGACATTCAAAGTCACAAATTAAAAACAAGCAAATCGCTGTGCTGGCCTAACTAAATATTAATACATCTGCAGCCAATCACTTTGCAGCCCATGCCAAGCTACTCACTCAAAGAACATGTTGACAGATACTTAACAGCAAAGCCTTGAATGCTTAGGAGACATAGAGGGAAGGGAAGATATCAGAAGTAGGATAAACTAAGCCTTAGCCTATTTCTTCTGAAGACAGTTTGTTTCTCTCCCTGTTCATGTCCCAAATGCCCAAGGGTTAGGACACAGTGCTGGAGGGTCAGGGAAGCCACAGCCCTGCTCTGTCCCGGTGGAACCAGAGAAAATGGGAGTATATTATCTCTGTGGTCCCCAAACCCCAGGCCACAGCCCAGTACCAGTCGGTGGCCTATTAGGAAACAGGTCACATATCACCGCCTGAGCTCTGCACCACCTCCTCCACCCCACGACACCCCGTCCCCCAACCCTCGGTTCATGGAAAGAAAAATTGTCTTCCATGAAATTGGTCCCTGGTGCCAAAAAGGTTCGGGACCACTTGTATTATCTGACTCAGTGGTTCCCAAACTTCAGACATTTGTGAAGGTCCTCATCCTCATGATTTTTGCCATATCACCTGGACTGACTTTTGTTTAAATGGACCTTAAATCAATTCCCTTTTTTATGTAGACTCATCACAAGCAATAGCTATGAAATAAGTTTTGTGTGTGAGTTATGTTTTTCCTAACACACTTTAAAATGAAAAAACATGGCCATTGAAATGAAAAGTGAATATTTGGGTGCCACCTAAAATATTCTCAAGTACCCCCAGAAGCAGGCACATCACACACTGGGAAGCACTGGTTTAAGCCCCTCATTTCACAGATGAAAAAGCCAAAGGAGGCTGAATGTAGTGTGATGTTTGAAAGCACTGGTTCCGAATAAATAAGCACTGGGTTCCAGTCCGCACTCTGTGGCCTTGGTCTATTCACTTACACCGTATGAGTTTCTGTTTTCTCATCTGTAAAGTGGAGGACACTAGACCTGTCTCACATCAATGCTTGGAGAATTAGTGAGAGTGTCTGTAAAGCACTCCAGAAGGGATGCTGTTGTGAATCCTGCTATCCCTGCTTAGCTTGTCCCCATCCCAGAGTGAGCCAGTGGCAGGTCTGCAAGCATTTCTCCTGCCATCTTGGCCAGGACGCATGCTCCATGGGGAGTCATGAACCGCTTCAGACCGCACCAGCCAAATTCTCTTGGCATGTAAGCCCTGGGGCAGCCCTGCTGCTCCTCCCTCCTCTCCCACCCACCTTCAAGGTATAGGCTGCACAAGATAGCTATGCAATGATCCTGTCATAATTTTAAGGAAATGCAGGATACACAGGTGTTGAGCAATGTGTCATGAAAAGCATGAAACGTTACCGTTCTCACATTTCAAACATTCAATATTTTCTACAGCAACTGATGGCCTTAAAGCAACACACAACATAACTGTTTTCTATGTATAGCTACACTGAAGCCAACTGTGTTCCAGAATATACTAGAGAAGGACCAATGAATCAAGTTGCTTCGCTTTACCCAAGAATTCAGCATGTTAGGGCTGAAACGGACCATACTGAAAATCACTCAGTCCAACCAATTCTCTTGCCAAATAGACAACACTGAGGACCCATGTCTTTCCAGTAACTCCCTAAGTTCACACAGTTGGGGTGGCAGTTCTGGGACACCTCGCTGCCCACTTCTTCTGCAGTTGATTATTTTCTGTGGCTGTGCCACTCTGCATGTAAGTGGCTGGAGAACCTTAAGTATGGAATTCTAGAAAGAGAGAAGGCATGTGGGTAAGGGGCTGAAGTCATACTTTAAAAAGCTAAATGTTCCAGGATAGCAGGTGAGGAACAGCATGAGCATGGGATCAGACAGACCTGGGACCAAAGCTACCTTGCTACTTACTAGTTGTATATTTTTGTCCTTGAGCAAATTAGTCAAGCTCTCAGCATTCATTTTCTTACCTGAAGCCTGGGGACAACACACCTATGCTGCGGGATGGTTGTGAAGATAAAATGAGTTGCTTGTACAGGGCTATATAAAGTGTTTGTCTTAGTCCATTTTCTTTTGCTATAACAGATTACCAAAGACTGGATAGTTCATAAAGAAAAGAGGTTTATTTGGACAATTCTGGAGGCTCGGAAGTTCAAGAGCATGGCGTTGGCATCTGGTGAGGTCATTCCATGGTAGAAAGGCAGAAGGCAGAAGCGAGTTGAAGAGACAGAGAGGGCTGGAGCAAGAGAGCCAGAGAGGGCTCGCATTTATAACAGAGCCACTCCCAAGATAACAAATCCAATCTAGTCATAGGTACACTAATCCATTCATGAGGGCAGAGCCCTCATTAATCTATTAATCCATTCATGAAGGCAGAGGGATTAAGTTTCCAACACATGAATTTTAGGGGGACACATTCAACCCAAAGCAGTGCTCAAACTGTCGTTAACCCCAGGGGACACCAATCACATTGTAGGGTGCCCCTGGAGTTATGCAAAGGCAGTGTGGTTCTGGGCATACATTTCTCGGTCAATAAGAAGCAAAACTAAAACAGTGAAAGGCTCCCGTGAAGGAGGAGAGAACTTGAATAGCATGAAGTTGTTCAGGAGCGATACCTACCACCTTCAGGTAACAGAGCTCGAAATAGTTTTTCCTTGTGAGAAGGGAGGGAGGAAGAGAGAGTGAGAGGAAAGCAGGTGAAATCCGTGAGCTGACAGAAGGTTAAGAATGAGGGGGGCTCCCAAGATTAGTTGGAACAAGCTTGAGTTGGGTTTTCAAAAGGAAGAAAGCAATTTTTTAGAGGAAGGGGAAGAAAGAACGTCAGCAGGAGTTGGAACTCTGCGGCGGTGCCACCCTGTCTCGATTTTGCTGCTGCTATTTTAGGTGTCTCTGTGGATGGAGCATTGGCTCTCAGAGCACATAGCTGGGTTTCCTCCTGTCTGGAGTGAGGTGCCCCTCGGGTTTTTACTCAGGACTCAGCATCAGGCCAGGGACGCCTGTGCCATCCTCATTTCACTCCCTGCCTCACTTTGGGCAGTGCTGTCTGTCCTCCCAGGGAAGTCCCCCCACTCTCTGGGGTTCCAGGCAGCATCTTCCTGGCTACGCCCAGCTGCCCTGTCAACAAAAGCAGGGGCTGGCAGCTGGCTGCACAGCCCAGTCTCTGAGAACACCTCAGGAACTGCTTGAACTTTAGAAAGTTATCTGCTTAAAGTTTAGTCCCTGGAACAAAACAAACCAGAAAAAAAAAGGGGGGAAAACTCGTCTACCTGAATCACAATCACCAGATGGAAGGAAGGACAGAGAGTAAAAAGTGATAGTTTCCTTTTTCAGATAAGGAAACTGAGGCATAGAGAGAGTTCCTTCTAAGTTCACATGATGAGTCAGAAACAAGAATAATTAAAAGAGTGATTACTATTTTATTATTCACTCAACAAATATTTATGAATGTGGCAAGCAGTGGGTCAGACATTTTTACATATATCTGTAATCTCCACAACAAGCTGGTAATAGAAAACTAAGGAAAGAATAACTTGTCCAAGATCCCCCACCATATGAATGGCAGAATTAAGATTTGAACCCAGGTCTGTGGGTTCACCCCATAAAGGTGAGACTAGAATCACCTCTCTTGCTCCCAAGTAAATCTTCACATTTGTATCCGTGTCTGGGTTTCCTCTGGATGCTAATTCTAAGACTTACCCTTTACTAAGCCTTCTGTGATCTTTACAGTCCTCATTATTTTCAGCCTTAGAATTGGGGTTTGAGGGTTATTTCTTGAAAACATAAAGAGAGGGAGATGTGGTGAGTACATAGCAAGCAGAGGAGGATGTTCGTATGATCCCCATGTTAGGACAAAGAAATAGAGGCTCACAGAGGTAAATCGCCTTCCCCAAGGTCAACAGAAAGTATAATGAAGCCAGGATTCTACAGCCAGTTCGTCTGACTGTCTAACCCTAAATCCCAGGCTCCCCCATGCTCCAGGCTACCTGACAAAGCTAAAATAAATGACATTCGTGTACCCCATAGAATGGAGGGGTATATGAATGTCATTTAATTTTATATCCAAATGTATAGATGAGCAAATGTAAGAATTAAACATCTTCAGTGGCTAATCTACCAAGTGAAATACCTACCCCAGGCTGAGAGCTGCATGTGTGCACACCAGGTTAGGTTTATCATCTGGTCTGTTGGTGAGACATCACATCTGGGCTAGATTCAAGCTGAAGGAGGAAAAGATATCACCTGGAGATACAGACACACAGAAGAATTGCTTTTGACATCTCTAGATACTAATTTAGGTTGTCTCTTATGGGGAGATATTTTTCTTTTCCATAAGATGATTGATTTATGTTAAATAAGTACCTCTTTGGAAATAGAGGGAGACAAAGAGCAAGCCAGCCATGGGACAGAACAGAGTGGATGCCCATTGATTTGTCTGGTCTAGCAGCCCCTCCCTGGAAGCTACCCCTCTTCCCAATTTGTTTCTACAAAGTGACCTGACCCCACAGCACACACACACACCGCTTAGGTGAATAGTTCAGGATTGGGCATCTGACCTGTATTAGACCAGAGTCCCTTCCCGGGGCATTTGGAATTGGGCCTGAGAATGAAAACGCCTCACTGCACACTCAAGTAGCTGGGAACTCAGCACCTGCAGTCTCCTGCGTGGATCAGGGAAGTCCCTGGTTCAGATCAGTCCTGATGGCCCCAGTGACAGTAGGGTGCTTAGGTCCTGTGAGACACTCCTGTACCCTTAAAGTCTCCTTTTCTCCCCAGCCCCTTTTCCCCCTTAATCTATGTAAAGTTGCTTGTTACTTACAAGCAGGAGTCCTGACTAACATCCTTCCCCTTCTCTCACCCCCATATCCAGAGAGTCACCAAGTCCTGCCGACTCTACCTCTTTGGTATATCTCATCCCCACCCACCCCCTTCACCTCCCTGCCACTACCTTCTTCAAACCTTCCCACCTTGTGCCTGGATTTCTACAACAGCCTCCAGACAGGTTTCCCTGATCCAGCCTTACCCTCCAGTCCACTCTCTGTGCTACTGCCAGGGCCGTCTACTAGAGCTCAAGTTTGATTATCTCACCCCCTCGCTTCCCACCGTGTTACTGTCTCCCTTTTGGCTTTAACTCCAAAACTCCCCAGCACACTACACAGGCCTCGTGTGCCTGGCCCTCCACACTAACCGCTTCCCCTTCTCCTCCCTCCGCTGTGACCCCTGTGCTCCACCTTTGCATTTCCCAGCAACCCGTTACAGTTTCCTAGTGTCCGGGCTTCTGCTTGGCACACTCCTCTCCAGCCTTTCCTTGGCCAGCTTCTGTTCATCCCTAATGATCAGGATAAACATGAGCCCTGAGGCTTCAGTTCTAGTCTAAGAGGGGGTAAAGCATGGGCCAGGCTTTCCCTCCCTCCACTTCAACCCCTCCCTGGAGTCATCCTATAAACGCGTCCTTTTGCCTTCCCAGTGTCTTCCACTGCTACTTCCCTAGCAAAACCTGCTCTTAGGAAGGGATCTGTTACCAGTTGTTTATTTCCTGGTGTAGATCTAGGGCAATGAGTTACTTCTTCCAGGAGTATTTGCATGTAAAGACCATCACTGAAGGCAGAACTTGTCGGAACCTATCCACACTATTAAAGGGCTGTTGGGAACATGTGAGAAGGCAGGCGAAGCACGTGAGTGCCCTGAAAAAGCACACCACGTGGAAAGCACACACCACATGTCGGAGCTGCCCTGAGTGTGACGGTCTCTTAGAACAAGAAGAGAGGAAGACAGAGAGATCCTGGTGTGTAGAAAGCAGCAGGCTGGGTGTGATGTGCCCGACCTGTCCCAGGACAGCGGTCAGTGGTTGCCAGACATGCCCTGCATGATTCTTGGGGGCTCCATTCACATGGATGATGGTATGTATGATGTGAATGGTATTTCCTGGAGTTGTGCCATATAGCAGCCCTGGAAAATTCCCCAGGAAGGCAAAGGGCCTCTGCCTCCCTGCCCCCTTCCAGCCACCAGTCATAGAGGGCACAGCAGCTTCCCTGGAGTCAGAGCAATGGACTGTGGCTCGGGTGAGCCATCCCACGAGGCCAAGTGGTCTACAAGCAGAGAAGTACGGTCACCGCTTTGCACTTCCCCCTGCAGCCTACTCTTCACCACCTGAGTAATTCGCAGAATCTGCAAATCTGACGGTGGCATTCGCCTATCTGCTGCCCCAAATCGTTGAGCATCTCTTCATTGCCTGTGAGACACACTCCCAGCTCCCTGGCGTGGCATACGAGGGCCTTGGTGATTTGGCCTCTGCTTGTCAGTCTCATTTCCTATCACTCCTTGCCTTGTATTTTACACTCAGCCTCTGCCCATGTCACAGTGCTCATGTCTTGCAACCCCAGCTCTGCGGTCCCTTGGCTTGGCATGCCCTTCTCGCCGCCTCCACACCTTCTTGCCCTGACCCCACCTCCCTGCTTCTGCTGCCCTTCTGGCACCATTGTCTTTACCTGGTCAACTCCTATTCCTCCCGTAAGGCTCTGCTTAGGTGTCCCTTCCTCCTGGGAGGTCCCCCAGAGCACCCTGACACCACTGTGCTTCCATAAACAGCTGGGCTGGGTGGCCATTACCTTGAGCACCCTGTCAGTATGCCTCCAAGCTGTTTGTCCTTGTCTGTTTATGTGTCTCTCTCAGGAGACTGCAAGACCATTGAATGAATTATTATCTTGAATTAATTCTTATCAGTTAACATCTTATTCATTTACGTTTCCCCTTAGTGTTTAACTCAGTACCTGGCATATAGATATTATACTGATACTTGCTGAATAAATGAATGAGTGATTAATCAATGTGAATAGGCCATGATCTCAAATGTTTCTAAAGCCCATCTCAATGCAAACAGTATCTTCAAATTCTAATTATGTACATATTACCTAAATAGCAATAAAAATATAAATAGCTAACATTTATGGAGCATTCACTATGTGCCAGGTCACATGAGAGAGTCTTTAGACATCTTAGTTAATCTTCACAACTTCTGAGATAGGTACTACTATTATTCCCATTTGAAGACCAGAGAAATGAAGCCACTTGCCCACGTTAATTGTGCTTGCCTGTGGTGCAACCAGGAACCAAACAGAAGCAGTCTGATAACTAGAGTCCATGCTCATACCCATGACGCATTATTACCTCCTTGTTCCAGAAAGGACTGACGTCCCTTAGGTCTTGATTGCGTCTCCTCCTTACGCCCTTTCTTCTCTCTCCCCAGGCGGCAAGTTGACCTCCTTACTGCCCACAACCTGGCCCACGGATCCCTGTGGAGGCAAGTTCTTCCTTGACATGCACCAGCTGCAGCGCTTGCCTCTTGGGCTGGGGAAGGTGAAGAGGTGAGCAGGGGTGGGGGGTGGGGGTAACGTCTGCAGCACACCTGCCTGCACAGCCTTGTCCAAGACCCCACCGCGAGGGCATCTGTGCAGAGATGCTTCAGAGGCAGGGCTCTGGCATGAGCACCCCAAGAACAGATCAAAGCAGAAGCTGGCTGTCGGTCTCTCTCCTGGAAATCAGAGCCACACACGGGAGTGGGAAGACATCAGAACGAAGCAAGCTCCAGCTCCAATGATGAGGGAAGGGATGAAAGGATGTTAGAGATAATACATTTCTGGGTATGTTGAAGCCATCTCAGGAGAGTGGCAGAAATAAGATCTTTTGTGAAATACTATATATAGAAAATGTAAGAATACAGAAATGGAAGCAATGTATTTTTACTCAGAATCTAGAGACCTAAACGACATGTCTTTATGGAAATATATGTTCTTGATAAACACATATTGATTTTACTTTAATTAGCTTAAAATATAAATTTTATTAATTAATCTAAATTTTATTAGGTAAAGCTTTGTTTAATAAAAAGAAATTACCACGGTTGGCATATTAAGAAATATAAATGTCCTTAAAACTAGGAAAATCCAGGGGAAAAAAATCCTTTTTCTTTGTCAAAATATCTTGAGGGGAAAAAATACTCTTCTGTACCCCTCCCTAGGATCACACATTTATAATCTTTACAATACGAGCTCCTAAATGCAAAGGTCTTGCCATCTTTACCTTTGTGTGTTCAGCAGGTCACAGAGTGCCTGGCTCATAATATACGTTCAATAAATGAGTTCAGCTGAATTAAAGGAGAGAGGGAACGTGGAAGATCAAAGGCAAACTACGAAGCTGAGAAAGCAGCAAAGCAGAGTGAACATGGGGAAAAAAGACCTCATTTTTGGCTGTGCTTTCCATCATCCCTTTCCCGCATTTTATGGCAGTTCCCTGGCACGACTCCCGCCCCGTAGCCAGCCAGGGAAGGGAGATGGCAGAATGATGTTGCTCGTGGGACTTTGCCCTGTGCTTTGGTTCTGCTGCTGTGGAGCAGGTGCATTTTCTAAATTACACACTCAGGTGGCAGGTCATTTCTAGCCACCCTAGCCCCACCTGGCAACTGAAGCCTAAATTTTCAACAGACATTTCAGAGCAAAACCAGCAGGCTCCCAGGTAAACTGGAAAACAGATACTCTTGCCAGAAGCAAACTTGGCAGGGGAGGGCTGGTGGATGCGGTAGTGAGCAACCCCCGGAATCCAGCAACCTGCTGGCCCACCGCAACCGGTGAGGTCCTGGGTCTCAGGTGGCTGAAGTGGCACACTTAGGGCTTTCTGAGACTCGGTTCTTTGAACATTTCCATAGTATGTCACTCTCTGAACCTGTTTCCTCGTTTGTAAGAGGGAATGATACCATCTCCTCGGGGTTTTTTTCAAACATCAAATGCTGCCTGGCACATGTAAGCTCTCAGTACAGAGTAGCTGACATACCTATTACCATCTTGGTGCCTCATTCACTTCTTTTGTTACACGGGGAGAGCGGTACCCATGCTGAGGATCTAGTGAAGTGGAATCTGTAGGCCCTTCACCCTTCGCAAAGGATGCAGGGAGTTTACAGTATGTCAGCTTGGATGTTCAAAAGCCAGCCAAGCTCATCTCAGGATCTTCAGATGAGGCTTCCAGACTGGCAGGTGGAAGGAATGCCATGGACAGTGCATCTTGATTTATGAAAGGCAGGTGACCAAAGTCTCTTGAGAAATGCTTGTAGACATGATGAAGACGTGTTCTGGGCACTAACACCTCTGACTGCCTGAATAGCGACACACCAGAAGGGTTAATATCAATAAGGAAACATTTTTCGTATTGTGGCTATAGGGCTCTAGAATCCGGCCCTATCTGAATGAACATGGCTTTTTAAAATTAATGATTTGGATTAAGATGGAAACTGTGCTTATTGAATTTGGAAATTGCCCAAAACTGGGACAAGAGCAAAACCAGCAAGATTTCAACACGATGAAAAAATGGGCCAAAACCATCACACTATTACAGTAAAAATGTAAAAGGCTGTACTCGGGTTAAAAAAAAAAAAAAGAAACATAGCTAGAAAGCACAGGATAGAGGAAACCAGCATAAAATTCATTTCAAAATAAAGAAAAAACTACATTAAAAAAAATAAATCAGTGTGAATCATTGGTGCAATGTGGCTGCCAAAAAAGCTAAGGCAATCTTGGGCTGTATTAATAGAAGAACAGTGCCCAGAAAAAAAGAAGAAATGGTTTCAATATGTTCTAACATCTACTCAAACTGGAGCCTTTCTAGCGAGAAAATAGCCAACATAATTAATGGAGGGTCTGGAAGGCCATGTGGTCTGAGAAACAGGTGAATAAAATGGAGATAAAAGATGAAGAAAGTGGGCATAGTTAGGTTGAGAAAGGGGAGATTTAGAAGGTACTTACTTTCTACCTTTAAGTGAAAGAAAAGCAAAGCTCTCTTGTGGGAAAGGTCTTAGACATTTTCTGTGTCCATAGGACTGACCGTTAAGAGGAGACCTTAAAAGCGGACTTTAAAAGTTCAGTAGGAGAAAAGACTATGGTCGTTAGATGGCTGCCACAGCTCCAGGGACTGTGTGTGTCTTTGACCACAGTAAAGACAAGCAGTGGGGGACGGTTGGCACCAGAAACCTCCTCTCTCTTTTAACAAAAAATAATTTGTTTATTTCATCAGGAAGCAAAGTATCTTTTTCAGAAACTCCCTGCAGACTTCTTTTATTCTATCGGCCAGACTGAATCATATGGCTACCCCTAGCCCTAAGGGAAACTGGGAAATTGAATGTCTGGCAAAGGGGTAGGTGAGACTTGCTAATCAATTCTGACTAAGTCAAAAAGCCAATATCCTAAGAATAATGCAGTGGAAAATGGAAAGAGCTTGGGTTTTTTTTTTTTTTTTTTTTTTTGAGACAGAGTCTCACTGTGTTGCCCGGGCTAGAGTGCCGTGGCGTCATCCTAGCTCACAGCAACCTCAAACTCCTGGGCTCAAGGGATCCTCTTGCCTCAGCCTCCCGAGTAGCTGGGACTACAGGCATACGCCACCATGCTTGGCTAATTTTTTCTATGTATTTTTAGTTGTCCAATTAATTTCTTTCTGTTTTTAGTAGAGACGGGGTCTCGCTCTTGCTCAGGCTGGTTTCGAACTCCTGAGCTCAAACAACCCGCCCGCCTCGGCCTCCCAGAGAGCTAGGATTACAGGCGTGAGCCACCGCGCCCGGCCAGAGCTTGGGTTCTTGATGACATCACTGAGCTGCTGAACCAAATTTCAAACAGCCAACTTTGTCTTCATAGAGTGGGATGATAAATGCATATTTGATTAAGCCATTGCTAGTAGGATTTTCTGTTACAAAGTCCCCGCCCTCATGGAGTTTGCAGGCTAGTGGGGAAGACAGACAACAACCTACAAAGGAGGATAAATAGCTAACTCCCATAATTCTGTGAAGAAGACATATGTGGTACTATGGGATCATGTAATAGAGAAATTACTCTGGGGGCGGAGTCAGGGAAGGTGTTTCTCTGAGAAGCGAGCACCAGTCTGAAATCTTGAAATCTAAATATGCACATTCAGATTGATGTCTCTGCCCAGAATGGTCTCTGTCTCACCTACATCTTGTTGCCTTATCTACCGTCTTATTGAAATCTCCCCAATCATGGTCTTCAGTATTACTCTTTCAGCAAATCAGTACTGACCTTTGCACTAGAAGTTCCTTCTTTAAGCCCCATCCGATGCGCTCTAACTCTGCCTTAGAGTGCTCTTCCGGCTTGCCTCCTTCTTCCCACCCCACTCCTTCTGCAAGACATAGGCTACCTCATCTTCCCACTAGATGTCTAGCAACCCAGCTTGTTGCCTTGCGCTTAGTCAACATTCAATACTTATTTTCATTAAATTATAAAACTACATTTTATAGATGTTTACCTCCAACTAGTTTCAGAAAAGATTTGATAGCTTACATAGAGGGGTGTGTGGGGGACATCCCCCCAAACCCAGACACCAGAACCTTGGCTTTTTGTCCATCGCTGAGTTTTTTCTAAAAGATTAAAGTATATCAGTACGTTATTATATTTCTTTCAACTATCATTTATATGAGCTGAAGTCTCTTTAGTTCATTAGATTATTACAAACCTTATTTCTTAGCATAAGGAGCAAGGTGCTTGAATTTCCCAAGGATGCATAGTAACTTCCACGTCTTTGGGGGAGCTGGCTCTCTTCAATATGCAGAGTGACAGTGTCCCACAAGGCATAGTGCCCCTTCCTTAAAGTCACACATTCTTAATCTTCTTAGTAGGTTGATAAAAGGGACTCTAATTAAGGGACATAGTAACATAATCTCACAGTATTGAAAATGGATGCCCTTTTAGAGATAATCTGGTAACAGAGACGGTAGACTCGTCCCAAACCACAAAGGTAGGAAGAGCTGTTCCCTCTGGCAACCATTTGATTCTCAGGAGTCACTTTCTCCGCCTGGACACGCAGAGTGTCAGAGAATTGCTGTCACTCTCCTTCCTTGTAACATTTACACAACTCAGGACTCACTCCAGCAGGGAGTTCAGCAGTTCTCCTCTGGGTGGAGTTATTACTAGGTTCTAAAGCGGTGGCAGGCAAGCGAACTACCAACGGCGCTAAGTTCAAAGATGCCAGAGCTCTCGCCCAAAGTTAAGTCAGAGAAAAGAAACGCCCAAGAAAAGCAAACGCGCCTCTCTCCTGCCCCAGGTGGGACGAAGAGGGTGCCAAGATCCGCACCGGCTCGGGCGTGGAGCGAGCGCGCGGTGCCTGTCTCCCAACCCGGAGGAAACCCGCTCTTCTCGGAGAGAATGGGCACAAGGGACCCCGAAACTTCGGGGAGCCCGCTCGGGGTAACTACCCGCTCCTCATCATTTGGGGTCGGATGAAAGGAAAGGAGCGCCCTGCCGACGTCAGCCCTCGCCGGGCGCGGCAGCGCAGCGGGAGCGGGGCGGGGTCGGCCGGGCGCCCCTCCGCCCGGGCGCCGTGCGCTTCGCGGTCCTCCTCCTCCGCGCCGTCACTGGCTGCATCTCCGCGGCCCCGGCACAATAGAGGCTCCGCCCTCCCTCCGCGCGAGCTCTCCGCGGCGCCCTCGCCCAGCCGCCCGCGCCGCCGCCGCCGCCTGTCCCGCGCCCCGTGCCTGGTCCCCGTGCGCCCCGAGACGCCCCGAGGCTCCCCGCTGCCCGCGCCGGCGCGCACTGCCGGTGTCTGCGGGACGCCTTCCTTCCACCTGAGCCCTCTCCAGCGGGCGACGCGCGCAGCTAGCCGGTGCCGCCCCCACCGCCCCATCCTCCACTGGGGCCGCCAGTTCAAGGCTGCTCGCGTCGGGAAGGAGATGCCCAGGGTCTCTGGGACGCGTCCTCTTGCCCCGTTTAGCCGCACCCAGCTTTAGAAGGCACTCCGAGCAGCCACTCTCGGGCTCCAGCCAAGACACCCTCTCGCCTCAATCTTTGCCAAGATCCCCGACCCCAGCCATTCTCTGAAGGGGCCGAGGACCCTCTGGTCGCGTCCCTCATGGCCAAGCCTCTGCTGCTGGTTTTCTGCTTCGCTCTGGTTGTGACTCCAGGCTGGGCGTCCAGCACTTCCCCTACAGGGACAAGCGAGCCCCCAGATGTGCAGACAGTGGCGCCCACGGAGGATGAGACTCTGCAAAACGAGGCGGACAACCAGGAGAACGTTTTATCTCAGGTAGGATGCCAGTCCCATGACCACACCTCTTGTCCCAAAAGGTGGCAAGAGCCGGAGGTGGTCCTTGCTGAAGCGTTTGGGGGCCGCTGTTTTTCCTTCCATTACCAATGGGGAAGGGCATTTGCTTTTCATTTACAGCATATTATCTTAAAGAAAGGACATGGTCCTCCTCTCAAAATCATGGGGTCTTTCAAGGTTACCAAATCAGGAGAAAGGAGAGGAGATGGAAGGGGAGACTCCACACGACTATTTGAGAAGAAAGAAAAAAAACATTTTTTTTTTTTTGGTTTCAGGGTTGTGAAAAGTATCTCTTGTCTGTGTGGCTGTTTGTCAGAATTGGAATGTGAAAACAGGCGGGTATGTTGGACGGGAGGCAGATGGTGCAACCCATGGGAAGATATTTTATGGCAGAGGGTGAGACACCCAGGCAGAAGCATGGGGTGTGGACAAAACGGCAACATGTGTGATGAATGCAAGGTGACCCCGAAATAGAGGGGTGATGACAAGACTCAGTGTATTCGGAGGGTAGAATGGAAATGCAGGTCTGGGCAGCTTTGGCAGACTGTCAACGGGCCATATGACAGATGACAGTGACAGGCTTTGTCATATGTCTGTTTCTGAAGTACTTAAACGCATTTTATCAGACTCAATTTTCAAAACACCTTGATCCCCGTTGTACAGATAGGGGCTGTAGGCTAAAGAGCACGCGACGTGGCTAGAGCCAGGCTCTGACAGTCCTCGGCCCACCTCTCGTGACTGTGAGGGATGTTTCTCTCGGCAGCATTTGTTTCGTGCTCTCCAGAGCCGGCACGATGACGTGCCGTGGGTGTCGCCAAAACCCTCAGGATGAGGGATGTCCGACAAAGGGTCCCTACAGTGCAGCCTGCACCTCCACTAAGCCCTAGGACTGGATCATCTCCTTTCTGCAGGGAGAATGATCAGCTCCACTTTGGGATTCATTAAACACTAGTCTCCTCACTGTTCCTGTAATAATAATGCTAATATATGCCCTATACCCACCCACAACCTCACACTGACCCCTAAATCAAAAGACATAAAAATCTGTCACATTGGGGCTCTGGAACACCATCAACAAAAGCTTTCCTGAAACTTGAGCCTCCTGAAAGGAAGGAATCCACCCAGGGTTCTCAGAGCAGGGTTATGTAGGAATCTAGGCAGAGTTTCAGAGAGTAGACAGCCACGATTTACTGTTAGCCTGTAAAGAACGGCCGCTTAAGTCACCCTGAACTACACCTCCTTCTTCCACTGATCCATTCTGTATTTGACAACGGCCCTAAAGCAAATATTAGTGTTAGAAGAAACCCAGCCTTTGCAAGGAAAACATTACAAGCCTTCTTTCCCCCCAGACAGCGTCCCAAGGAACATTTCCACGCAAACCAGCTCAGTGCCTGCCTGTCAGGATCATCAGTCAGGTGAAGGGAACCCTTCTGCCTGCCTAGGAAGGGAGCCCTGGCTTTGGGGATGTCGGGCCTGTTGGAGAGGACCTGGGGGGAGCCTTTTCCCAGCAAGTGCCCAGGGTTAGTGCTCCAGCAAGCCTGCTAGTGTGTGTTTTCCTGCCAGGGGAGGCTGGCAGGGGCAAGCGTTCAGCAGGAAATGTTTAGCATTATGGAAGCAGCAGGTGCTGCCAGTTTGCTCTCCTGGGTTTGGCCTGGAGTTGGGATTCAGAAGCTGTTATAGGAGCCAAATGATCCCTTATGCTGACAAAACCTTACCGACTTCCGGACCTGTCTCTCTGCTCCCAATTCCCTTTCTCCAAATCTAACCCATTCTTCAAGGCCCAGATCAAATACCTCCTCCTCCACCAAGTCTTCCCTGGTTCCCAGTGGGAGCCACTCTTAGCTCCCAGTGCATTTTGTCTCTGCCTCTTCAGGGGCACTTACGGCTCTCTGCTCTGTGTGACTGCTGCTTGCCTGCCTCCTGCACTGTAGGGTCCTTGGGAGCGGGCTCTCCGGCCCCTCTCTTAACCTCTCACAGCAGCTCCCCGTCCTGACAGGCACTCCATACATGATGAATGAATGAATGAGTAGAGAAGCCAGTAGTCTGCAAACTTCCAATCACTCCTTCAACCCCGTCTTTCCCTTTTCTCATCTAAATGTGGATTCTAGCTAAAGGCAAGGGCCATTGGAAGAATGATGGGGCTCATCTGTTTTTTCCTTCAAATGATGAAAGGCCAAGGCCCCCTGAGAAAATACAGCTTTCCAAGACAAACGAAGAAGGCTGAACTCAGTGCCTTCAAGGAAATGTCAGAGTCAGCAAATTGCATCTGGATGACCTGTTCACTCCATGGTTCAGAGTTGTCTGAGGTCTCTGGCTAGTGCAGGACATTTGACAAAGTAGGAGAGCCTCCTTCAGGAGCCCGGCTGATGCCTGTGTTTGAATGTCTCCAACCCATTCTGTGTGTGTGTGTGTCTAGCTGCTGGGGGACTACGACAAAGTCAAGGCCGTGTCCGAGGGCTCAGACTGTCAGTGCAAGTGCGTGGTGAGACCCCTGGGCCGAGACGCCTGCCAGAGGATCAACGCAGGGGCCTCCAGGAAGGAAGACTTCTACACGGTGGAGACCATCACCTCAGGCCCATCCTGCAAGTGTGCCTGTGTCGCGCCCCCGTCGGCCCTCAATCCCTGTGAGGGAGACTTCAGGCTCCAGAAGCTGCGGGAGGCAGACAGCCAGGACTTGAAGGTAGGACCTGGTGCGGGGCAATGCCGTGGGTGTCCCATGAGGGTCCTTTAGGGGCCCATGAGTCCCGCAGGGCCACTGCTGGCGGTAAGGCCTTGGGAGGAGGTCAGGTCCTGGTCCCTGGAGTGCTGCGTGTGGATCCAAGGCTGGTGTTCCATAAACTGGTCCTTTCCAGCCCTGGAGTCTGAGGGAGATGCTCAGAGCGAAGTGTGCCTGCTCCTCCTCACGGAGCCAGGGAGGCCGGGCCTGGGAGCAGCTGCCAGGCCCAGCTGGCCAAAAGAACTCGGTGTTCTCCAGGAAAAGTGCTGCCACAACGTGCTGTCAGCCCCGCACGCACCCTGAAGAGGCAAAAGACACACAGGAGGAGCGAGCCTTTTGGTCCTCAGCATAAGGGCTGGGGTGGCCCAGGGAAGGAGAGGCCTGGGGCCTGCTCTAGACTAGGTCATTGAACCATGATCCTGCGATTGTCCTCCACGGGGCGGGAAGCTCAGGCCCTACCTGGGCAGCCCCACGGGTTGGCTGCCTGCTTCATCTGATCTCGCACTTCCCTCTTCGCTTGCAGGGTGGGGTAGGTGGGATGAGCTTGGTTTTGCAGTCACATGGATTTGGGTTCAAGTCATTGCTGTGTGATCCTGCTTAAGCTATTTATCTTGTCTAATCTCAGTCTCCTTGAATAAAATGTGGGAAAGTTAACATCTTGGGGTTGTGAAAATCAGTGAGATGACAACTGTCGAGTACTTGGCACAATGCCTGACACTCAATTAAGTAGATGAATGAGCGGACGGCCGTGTGAGGCGCTGCTGCTCTGCCTGGCACCCACTCAGTGACGGGCAGGCATTGGTATCTCTTTAAGCACAGTCGTGTTTACCAGTACAAGGAGGGTCACAGGATCCAGCCACATTGCTCAGAGCTGCAGCTCTGCCACGAAACTACTTTCTGAACTAAGTGCCACAGTCACCCAGTTATAGGATTGGACTCTGGGGACTTCTGGAACAACATCAAGCAAAATTTCTGTTAGGCATCAGAAAATCTCCGTAGTACATACTGGCCGGCTTCCCTTTCGTGGCTCTTTTCCAGGATTCAGCTGTCTTCCTCCGGTGGGGAGGAAGGAGCTTGCTCCCAGATGAAGGAGAGGAATGGGGAGCAGAGGTTGCAAAAGTGTGGCCCAGCAAACTCTTCCAGGGACTGGTGCTTGGCAGGGAGGCTCTGTTTAAGCATCTCTCATCTGCCCCTCTGCCTGCACTCTGCATGCCCTGCAGGCCACCAGAGTCTCGGCCACCGTCCTCCCAGCGGCTGTGTACTGGCAGGAAGGGTAGTCTTGATAAAAACCGAGAAGGCAGGGAGCTCCGTGGCAGCTTGCCACCTCAAAGATGGGCCACTGGGGCTCTTTTGCCCCAGGGCCACTTTAGCTTTTTGCGCTGGTGCCTTTCAGGGCCTTTACTGGACAATGAAGTTGAGTGTCTCAGAAGCATGTCCTCAAGATATTGACGTTTATAGCCACTTTGTTGAGTATTTATGGAGTAACAGTACCTGTATAAGCCAGGTGCTATGCTAGGTATCTTGGGAAAACAGAGATGAAGGAGACAGCCACAACTTTCAAGGGCTCACAGACTAGTAGGAAAGAGAGATGCGTGTGCAACCAACAGATTTCATAAAAGGGGCGTAAACAGTTCGTGAAGATGTCTAAACCTTGGGTTTACTTGTTCTTGTAGGGTTCTCCCATTTGCTTATCCAAATATTCCAGAAGGCAGAATATATAATACACCATTATGCTTACCTACGTCCCTGCCTGCACAAACATGTTTCCGAGGGCCACCTCTCAATTCCTGGCTAGTGGCTGCCCTGTCAAGCCTCCAACATGGAGATCTGAAAGGAAACTTGTCCCCCTGTGGTCCGTCTGCCCCAGCCCTGGACTAACTCCTTGCCCTTGCTTCACAGCTCTCCACAATCATAGACATGCTGGAAGGAGCATTCTATGGCCTGGATCTCCTGAAGCTGCATTCGGTCACCACCAAACTCGTGGGGCGAGTGGATAGACTGGAGGAGGTAAGAAAGATTCTGGTTCCTGTATCTTTCTCTTGATCAAGCTCGAAAGTATACCAAACTTCCCACAATATTTTTTCAGAAAGCACAAGCCCATTCTATTCTTTGAAAAGAAAAAATATACTTAAAACATTCATCCCAAATCATGCCAAATTGTTGGTGACAAAGAGAGTCAGTGAAATAGAAATGTAAATGCTGTACCTTCTTTTTTTCATCTATAAGAACCGTGTAAACAAGTATTTCTATTTTTACCTTGACTTCTAGGGAACTCAAAGCTAAATGAAATGTAAAAATACAATAAGCATCTTACTTCTAGTTTTAAGGTGGAGTCATCTCCCGCTTTGGTATATGGTTGCTAATTTCTTTAACTGTTCTGGTACATGCCTCTGTGTATGTGTGTGTGTGAACCCATCTCACATCCATTTTAGAGAAAGAAGACATGAAAATGACTACTAATAATTAATATTCTCTACTGGGCATTCAGGCTGGTCAACCCAGGATGAATGGACCAGTAATGCAATTTTCGTAGACGAAGACACTACATTATTCTGACTGGGTTCCGGATGTACAGCCGGTGTGTGGTTTTCGTCTAGTGGTGTGTGATGTGGTGGCAACTGGGAGTTGTTAGAGATACAACAATGATGTTGACCGTGTTTTATGGCTGCAATGCTTTAACATATGGATGAGAAATCATTTAGTCACCCAAAAAGTAATGACTATCATTCAGCCTTATCAGTAAACAGCTTTATGGGTGTGTTTTGTTGACTGGCCTCCAGTTCTTGGACTGATACTTGAAACAGTGACTCAAAGAGCTGCTACTTCAAGTAGAAATCTATTTCTTTAATTTTTAGAGTGTTACTGTAAGTGGTAAATTTAATAACAGTCATCCTGATACTGTGTACTGTAAACTTATCAATATTCCTCGTGAAAAAGTGATCCTTTAGGGGGTCTACTGTGGAGGAGATGAGGTTCTGTGATGGGTGATTAGGAGGTGTAGGATGTAAAAAGTAGTTTGTGGCAGAAGGGGCACCAGAGTGGGAGTCAGGACAGAATGAATGAATGACTCTTTGCTTGCTACTGCCAAGCGCCCTGCCTTGCTTCCTCCATCTGTAGAAGTGGGACTGGAACCCTCCCTACCCTGTGTGATTGCCAAGGGGGTGAAAGGAGCCCTGATCATTATGAATATACTTTGAAATGGCTAAACAAGGCACTTGGGTTCTGACCAAGGAGAGGTTGGGGACAAACGTTCCCACATTGCTGGGCCAAGAGAGCTGGCATAGAGGTGAGGAGATGTTGCAGTTACCAGGGTGGGTTTCAGCACCCTCCTTCCACCCCTGAAAATGGTCACAGAAGGTGAACACCTGTTCCTTCCCCACCCACCCTTAGGCTTGGCTCCTCCAGTGCTGTGATGAGGAGTTTTCTGAAGATGACCATGTGCTCTGGGAGGGTCAGAGCACATCAGTTACGAGGTCTGATGAAAGGGGTCAGGGCTCTGGAGCCTGAGCTTCGCAGACAGGTCAAGGTGGCCAACAGGACATCAGCCCCCTCCTCACTCTCTGCCCAGGCTCTTCAAGGGCCTCCCTCCAAGAACTAGGCCACCAGGCGTCTTGGGTCTCTCCTTCCCCAATATTGACAGCCAGAATGATGAGAATGGGGCTGGTCAGCACCATCCTGCCACCAATGGGCTTTGTGCAGGCTTGGGGCTCCTCCTCCTATCTAAAACCACATCTCAGTTCTTTCAGATGCATTCAAAAGGAATTAAACCAACTCCATTACTGGAAAGAGCCTCTGTTTTCCCTAGGCCCCCAGAACCGTCCAAATGTACAATGCCCCTTTAAGAAAAGGATTGCATTTCTATAGGAACAGGGGTGACAGCCACCTCTTCTGCTTTCACCTGACCTTGACAGCCACGTAGTTTTCATTCTGTCTGGAGAACACAGCCTGGGAAAGATAGCTCCAAGGGGAGAGTACAGTGCTCAGAAGGCCAAGGTCAGGGGCTCAGCCTGCGAGGCCAGTGGGCTGGGCTCTGTGCAAGGGCCAAAACCTGTTTCCAGCTTTGCCCAGCAGCTGAGCCCTCCCTGCTGGCCAAGGGTAAGAGTGTGGGTCAATTTGGTACAATGCCATGAGCCCAGTAGGGTGGTATCTTCTCAGTAGTCACACGATGGCTGGGTTCTGGCCAAAAGCAATCTTAGTTACATCAATGAGAGTGTGTATCTTTTTTTCAAAACTGTGGTATGTTTAGTAAAAGTAGCAAAAATTGGACCTTTAATAATAGTAATATTAATAACCCCTTAGATCTGTATAGCTTTTCATATACATTTAGGCTGTTTGTTCCTGTGAGCTAGGCAGGGTGAGACCCAAGGAAGTTAGATGACTTGCCTAGAATGATGGTGTTAGGAAGCGTAGGGCTTCTGGTTTTTGGTCCAGAGCTCTTTCTAATCAACCCCGTAAGTTTTTTCAAATCATTGCTGTCTGCCTTGCAAGCATCAGTTTTTCCTAACAGGAACTTTAGACGATAGCTCTTCCAAGGGAATTTCTAGGCAGAACTGTGACCGTGTCCCATAGTCCTATTAACTAGGGTTAAAGTTGAGTTAGGGAAGTTCCCACCCAGTGGGAAGTTTTCCAAAACGAGACAGTTCAAGGCAGTGCCGTGGTGTGACAGTGCAGTCTTTGCATGGGTCCAAGCCCCTGGGCCCAAGGAGTGGCGCACTGTATTTTGGCTTGAGTTCGTCTCAAGGCTCATGCCAGCTGACTGTCTGGAGTGTGCAGTAATCGAAAAGGCAGAATGTTGGATAAATGGAAAAAACACTCCTTCTCCTGCCTGGCTCTGCGGGAGAAATGGAAGTGAAAGTCTGCTCCCGGTCCTTGAATATTCCTGAACCCCAGAGGGAGTTCTTTGGAGGTCAGACACGACAAAAGGGGTCAGATGGGAGAGGCATTTTGCCCAGAGTGAGATGAGTGCTTGGCAGTGTAGGCGGGCACATGTGTATGGGATACAGCCACAGTCCAACCTCAGGTATATAGGAGGATGCAGGAATGGAAACTTCATTTGCAGATGAAAGAGGAAGGAAGGAGAGAGAAATGGAATCTGAACTGTTCTAAGTCTTACCTCTTGGTAAAATCAGCTCTGGGAGCAGCCCTGCTTAGTGGAATGATTTTGGTTAAACTTTTGTTTTAAATCATGAAAAATAACACATGCATAGAAAAGTGCATAAACAATGAATATACAGTTTAACACATTATTATAAAGCAAATACCCACGTAACCACCCCCTAGGTTGAGAAATAGAGCAATGTTAACACCGCAAAATGCCCCCGCAGCCCCTCTCTTACTCACGCCCTGTCCCCGACGGGAACCTCTATCCAGACTTTTATGTTAATCATCTGCCTTGCTTTTCTTTATAGTTTCATCATTTAAGGATGCATCCCAAAATATAATAGTTTTGCCTGTTTTGAACTTTAAATACAAAGAATCCTACAAAATTTATGTGTGTGTGTGTGTGTGTGTGTGTGTTGGGCTTTTTTCACCCAACTTTATATTTTTAATATTTACCTATGTTGTTTTTGTGTCTTGTGGTTCATTCATTTTTTTTTGCTGTGTAGTATTCTATTGTATTAATATACCACAATTTATCTGTTCTACTGATGATGGATATGTGGGTTGTTTGAAGTTTCATAATTCATAATAATCCCATGAACATCCCTGTGCATGTACCCGGGTACACACATGTCTGCATTTCTGTAGGGTGTGTAAGTAGGAATAGAATTAGTGGGTCGTCAGTCATACTTATCTTCAACTTTAGGAGATATTGCCAAACTGTTTTCCTAAGTGGTAGTATAAATTTACACTCCTTCCATACTTAGTATTGTCAGACTTTCTAATTTTTGTCAATTTGGAGTGTGTATCTTAGTAGGGCCATTTCACTGTGTTCCAAAATCTTAACTTCCAAAACATTTTCCTGTTTACCCAGGGGGAGGTCTGAAACCCCATGGACCAGTTTTAGAACTGCTTCAGAAAGAGGAAAGAGGTGGTCAACAGTCCAAGGGTAGACCCTGGCTGACCCTCTCTTGTGAGTGGCTGGGAAGGGGAAGGAAACAAGAAGTGTGGGTGCGTATTGGAGTTGGGGGGTGAGTGGGCACATAGCTTAGGTGTCAGGAGAGAGGGGAACTAGAAGTCTAGAAAGAAAACCTGTAGCTTCCAAAGGCAAAAGCAAGCCCTGTTCATGGCATATACGCCTGGCGGTAGCACTGATTCAGCTAAAGACTTTCAGCCCAGCTCTGAGTGCACCCAGAGACCCGAACATTCGTAGGCTGCCCAAGCCTAAAATCAGATTGGGAAAGCAGCAGGGCTAGAGGGATTGGGTACAACACTTAGTACAATATACTGCTTCTGGGAGCAGATTTATTCCTAAAGTGAAGAAAAAGACAAACATAGGGGCAGATCATTAAAATAATCTCTTCTAGTATCACAGCTTTAGTTGGATTAAGTCCTTCCCATAAAAATTGCAGATTTTGTGAAGAAGTGCCCCACCCCCACTAAGCTGCAGGACACCTGTAAACGTTTATAGCTGTTTGATATGCTTATGACTGTGTACACACATGCCTTTGTGTATGTGTGGGTGCATATCCCGTGCTCTTAAAATAGCTGCATGCCTGCAAGCTTTCTGCGGTGAGATTCCTATTGCCAAAGCCCTGCTCCCTCTGGTGTGTGACTCTTCCCTTCCTTTTGCACCTACCTGCTGGAGTTTGCAAACCCTGTCTGTGAGCACAGATGGGCACCAGCGAACCTTGTGTGTCAGCTGAAGCCTTTTCTCCTGATAAGGTTGCCTCTTAGGCAGATTTAAAGTCTACAATGGGTTTACCAGACCCGGAACTGGCCTGCTCCCCAAAATGTGCTGGCGCAGGCATTGCTGAGGGCTTCTCTCCCACACCTAAAGATTTGGTGGTGACTTTTGTGTTTCTAGTCTGAAAGGCAAGATCAAAGGAGCATGCCTGACCCTGGGGGATATATGTTTTCAGCAACTAATAGGAAAATGTAATTTTCATCTGTGCAGGCTTGGCAGTGAGTTAGGGGGGCTGTCCCTTTCCAAGTTCCCCCTTTCCCCCCACCCTCCTCTCCCATAGAGACACCCCAAGGGCTCACCCTCCTCCAGATCAAATCTGCTTTCGCAGAAGGGTTGGCCGTAAGTCATTGCCTCTTCTTACTCAAGTGCAGCCTTGGAGAGGAGCGTCGCTCGTTAGTCTGACTACAGTGTCCTTGACTGTGAAAAGGCAGAGGGTCGAAGTTAATGTTTCCAAGATACATTTCAGCCCTAATGCTGTTTAATTCAATTTACATCTCTTTGTGAGTTCAAGCCAATACGTTAACCTCTCCTGGGGTTATATATACTTCAAATCTAATTTGCCACTGTGGAATGTAAAATTTCTTCTTGTCTAAAAGGGCTAACGGTGTAGGAGTCAGCCCTCCATCTGCCAGCCGAGGATCAGTTTGTACCTGCCAGGTTTGAGGGAGTGTCTGGCTCTACTGGCTCTACTTTAAGGGGTGTGGTCACCCCCAATATAGAAAGTCATCATCAGAGCCTGGGACTCTCTGCTCTTGACTTGCTTTGACTCTCCTTCCAGGCTCTGGCTTCTCAAGGGTGAGCTGGGTCTAAGTCATCTTTGCTTCCCAGGTTCTAGCCAGCACCTGTCACGGGATAGCTGCTCCACAGCTGTTTGGTTGGTTGAGTGATTGAATGGGCAGCTGGTGGCCCCCTGAACCCAGGCCTGCCCGCCTGTCCCATCAGCTGTGGTCAGAGGGATTGGGCTGAGGCCTGTCTGTCCTGCGTCAGGAGCACCGGCTGTTTCCAGCTGCTCTTCCCCCAGCTGTCTTACCAGAGGCTGGGGGACAGCTGTCCGCTGGGCTGACTGTCCCAGGCCATCTGGTCCTAGTTGTGTCCCGGTGGGCACAGAGGGGGAAGGGCAGGGCGAGCTGATGGACACTGCAAGCCCTCCCACTGTGGGTCCAGTTACCCCCACACTTGCTCCCTTCGCTCTCACGAGGGACCACATCCCCTCTGCCCCCAGCCCTGTGCACACCCAGCTGTCTATCGTGACACCCGCAGGGCCCCCCACACAGCCTCCTCAGGTGTGGCAGCATGTGCCTACTGTGTGATGTGGGGCCAAGGTTTGGCCCACCTGCAGTCTAGCTTCATCTCCTCCTACAGGTGTCCGGTGTGTCTCTCTGTAACACACCAGTCTGGGGTTCTTTTCTTCCTCCCTGCCCCAGCCACGCCAAACCTTAACTCCCCCTTCATTTTCCACCTGTGTATCTGCTACTGCGATCCCAGCGGTCCCTCCCACTTCAGCCTCACCTACATGCTTCAAGCCCAGTTTTGTGCTGGGCACTGGGCCCACATGCAGCCCCTCGTTCATTCCCCACACCAAGCCTGGGTGAGGCAGGTGTCATCCTTCCTTCTTTTTCCACCTGGGCCTAGAGAGGTTTCATCCCTTGCCTTGCATGGTTACATCACCAGGCCATGGCTGGGTGTGGGTTTCGTACCTGGTCTCCAGAGCCAGCACCTTCCCCCATACACACCCCTGTTCCTGATGCTGATGGGAAAACAGGGCCAGAGAGAACTGCCAGTGCTCTGCACCGTGGTCATCTTTCCCCCATCCCCTGTGGTTTTGGCTCAAGCCACTACGCAGTCTCACCCAGGCTGGACAAGGTCAGGATACAGCCCATGCCCTGCGTGCCCATCCCACCGGTCTGCACACCTGGTTGTGTTGGCCCTCACAACTCCCTGAAGACCAGCTGTGCTGACTGCCAGCTGTACCCCCAACTCCACCTACATCCTGGCCCCCCTTGCCCGGGGACCCTGCCCAGTTTGCACCCTTCCTCCCTCTTACGTCTGTGCATCTGGCTCTAGTCAGCACTGGACACATGTCCCCATCTGGCAGTGCAGCGTGGGCTTGTTCTCAGCAAGTGCCCTCCGGTGCCCAACTGCGTGCCCCTCCAGTGCGTGGCATTGTTCTGTGAACCCCTCGCAGTCCCTTGACTCTGCCTGGCCCAAGGGCTCATGCAGAGCTCCCAGATCTTTCACTGCCACAACTGGCTGTGTCCAGCCTTCGGCCCCAGCCCTCTGTCTGCCTGTCCTCCCTCCGCCTTCCCTTCACTCCTCCTCGCAGCACCAGGAGCGCTGCCAGGGGCCATGTGGGGCACTCCCTCCTGCCAGACAGGCGCGACTCCACCCCTCCACCACACGGCCAGCACTGCTCACGAGCCAAGCTGCACACGCCATGAATGTCACGGCTGCAGCTGTCCCAGAGGGAAGGAACCTGAGGCATGAGGTCATGGGGTTCACCTGTCTGCCAGGGTAGGATCGGGAGCACCCCGCGTGGGCGGCACCCCCTGCGTCTCCTGAGTGCCCCACAAAGGCCCTTGGTTTGAGGAATGCAGAGCCCCAGGAAGGGGTGGGGAGCTCTGTGAGGCCAGCGCCCCCAGGTCGGAGGTGGCTGGGTCGGGGTGGCCACGGAGGGGCCGCTGCTGCTGCTGCTGCTGCTGCCGCCCTCGGGAACACCAGCTGGCTCAGCCCCGCAGGCTGACGGGGTGATGCCACCACCAGCCTGGTGTTTATTCAGGCGGCTGGCGGGCTTTGCCATTCCCGTGAGGGGAATAAACCATATTGCCCCTCTGGGTTCTCAGGACCAGGCTTGTCTCAAACCCTCCTCTGTGGAAACCCAGAATGACAGCTCCTCCCTGAAACCAGAAAGGGGATTGGAGCTTATAAATCACTGAGAAGCAGGGGCTCTCTAGGGGCCTAGAAACCCCAAGATCTGGGGGGCAGGAGCTACATCTCTAGGGCTGCCTCCATGCCTCACACCCGCTGCTTCGAGACATGAAGCCATCCCGTCCACCCAGAGTTACCGGCACATTTAGTGGAGCCCTGGGGCCACCGCTGGGCAGCAGGTGTGGACACAGCCCAGCCCCCTCGTCAGGGAAGCATTTGGACCTGCATCTGTCACGTCCCCCGGCTGAGTTTCTTCACAGCCCCCTTCAATGGCTGACGTCCTCTTGCTTATGTATTTGTCTCCTGCTTACTTCCCCTCGTGGCGAGGGTGATCTTCACCAGGGAAGGATCCTCATCGGTCTTGCTCACGCTTGACCCCTCGGTGCCAGCACTGAACACAGGAATGCCTTAACGAAGAAGCAGCACGTGAATCCCCGAAACTGCAGAACTGCGCTCCCTGTCTTAGATGCGAGAGCTACAGGAGGGGCATGCACAGGTGCTCTCAGCAGGAGCTCACGGATTATAGAAATGCTTGAACCCCAGCAAGGGACCAGGAACTTTTCCTGTAGGCCCCAGAAAGAACTCGGCTCCTATAAAACAGCGTCTCTCACACATTTCTGTCCCACTTCAAGCAGCTGTACCCCAAGCTCCCTCCATTTAAGGCAGCTCTTCTCGAACTTTAGTGTGTATGCAGAGGACATGGGGATCTTGGCAAAATATAGATTCCACTTCAGCAGGTCTGGGTGGGCCTGAGAACCTGCGTTTCTTATTTTTTTTCTTTTTGAGACAAGGTCTCACTGTCACCCAGGCCAGAGTACAGTGGTGTCATGTGTCACCCAGGCCAGAGTGCAGTGGTGTCATCATAGCTTACTGTAACCTCAAACTCGTAGGCTCAAGTGATCTTCCTCCCTCAGCCTCCCAAGTAGCTGGGACTACAGGAACACGCCACCACACCTGGCTAATATCCCTATTTTTTGTAGAGTTGGGGTCTTGCTCTTGCTCAGGCTGGTCTCGAACTCCCGGCCTCAAGCAATCCTCCTGCCTCGGCCTCCCAGAGTGCTAGGATTACGGCATAAACCACCGCACCTGGCCTGAGAATCTGCATTTCTAACCAGCTCCTGCATGACACCGATGCTGCTGGTCTCAGGATCACATTTTGCGTAGTGAGGATTTACGGGAGTCCAGCATTTCTATATGTCTCAGCATATGCATGCCCTCCCATGTATCCCAAAACCACACTGCAAGTATTCTTGGCCTCTTTAACGTGCTTGGTGCTGCTGAGAGCTGGCTGAGCACCGGGACCCTCTCCTGGTGTTCTTTGTGATCCAGCAGGTGAGCCAAAGAAGTGAGGGTCAGGAGGCTGGGTGCTGATTCAGCTCTGACACTTTGTTTAATGACCATGGGCAGATCACATCCTTACTCTGGGCCTCAGTTTCCTCTCTGTGAAATGAAAGATTAGGCTCCAGTTCTGGAGCCCATTCTAGCTGTAACATCTATGAAAAAGAGCAATCACTTAGTACAGTATATTCCATGCATATCCATGTACATTAACTCGTTTAATACTCACTGCAACCCATAGGGAAAGTGCTAATATTATCCCCATTTTGCAGATGGGAAACTGAAGCAGAGGGAGTTTAAATCATTTGCCTGAGATCACAGACCTAGCAATAGTAGCACTGAGGTGTGAACCAGATTCCTCCAGAATCCATGCTCTTAATCATTGTACTCGACTGCCCTGGGAACCCCTGTCAGGAATAACTGCACACCCAGTAAGACCACTCCTTCTGGGCATTCTTGAAATAAAACCTCTTTCTCATGGGCTTTAGCTCTCATGGTTAATTCTGTGCAATTTAGAGAGGCTGGCTTGGCCTAAGCCCCACAGAACACATTGAGCACTTCCAGGGCTGAAGATCTAGCATGCAATGAAATGCTATAACAATGGCACGGCTGGTGGGCCTGGTGCCTGGTTAGTTTAACAAACACCTACAGGGCTTCTCGGGGCAGCCCCTGTATGAACCACTGGAGCCGCGGTGGCTGGGTGTCATGGTCTGCCTGGGTATGTACACATCCCCTGGCTCTGTGCCATGGTGACTTCCCTTTAGGACATTAGGAGCATCTTAACCAAGCTGTGAGGCTGTGCCTGGCAACATCCGAGCTTTTACACTTCTCATGTCTGTTTGTTAAAGAAAGATGGAAAGCAAACACATCCTCTATTTTACATGGTTGCTTCCTCTACCAACCTCATAAACGGGGCCCAGAGGAGAACATCACATTGAAAAATTTAGATGCTCATGGAAACTGCAGTATGAGGGCCAAAGTTGGATCTCAATGTAGTCAAGCCTCTCTAAAAATAACTAGAGAAGAAAGGGCATCTCTAGGGCTGTTAACAACTTTGCCGCAATGCAAATCCCACTCAGTGTTCATCTTCTCCAGGAAGCTGCCTCTGCCTCTCTCCTGCTCTGAACTCACAGAACCTCATGTTTGGCACTTAGAGAACCTGATGTGGTTGGTCTCTCCCCACTTACAGTTGCCAGGGCAAGACTCGAAGGGTATTTGGAGCCGTTCTTTCTGCCATGCTGCTCTGAGACGCTCAGGAGGTACTTAGCGGTGTAGGTTGACTGAAATCTAGCCTTGACCCTTTCTGGTTTGAGCCAGGTCTGGAACATGGGTACTTTGCCAAGTGGGGGGCATTTAGGGTAACTGTTTTTAAGGGTAAATAGGAAAGTTTGAAGCTAGCCTATCAATTTTTCTATGTAAATGATGCTTTTAAAATTCTCTGGAATAGTTTGTGCTCATTAGAAAAGCAGGCCGATTAGATTTTTTGGCCACCGCTTCTCAAATTGCTTAGAAAGCTCTTCTTTTGTTAATTGAGTGACAGTTCACATGTAGGGGGTGCAAGGGAATGAAGTTTTTTGTAATATTCTTCGTCACTGGGTAAGGGTGGACTATACACCCATGCCAGAAAAAGAGCCAGGTGTCCTGCTGGCCCAGGGACATGGCAGTGTTACTAGAAAAGCTATGGTAGTTTGGGCAGGATGTCCAGCGGTTGGACGCACTGGAGCTGGGCTGGCCCGGAAGTGCTGCCTGGGGCCCTGGCACCGGTCCTCAGCACGGGCTGGGCGTGCTCTCGAGCCCCGGTCACTTGCTGGACGATTTCTCAGCCTGTTGTGTCTTCACGCTCTGAGCAGAACTTGGTGCTGCTAGCTACCTCCTGCTTGTCTCCAAATCACCTTAATGGATCCTCTTTTTAAATGTTTTCTCTTCTCAGGAAGTTTCTAAAAACCTCACCAAGGAAAACGAGCAAATCAAAAAGGACATGGAAGAAATTCAAACTGAGATGAACAAACGAGGCAAAGAAAACTGCTCCGATAACGTCCTCGATAGCATGCCAGACATCCGCTCGGCCCTGCAGAGGGACGCGGCAGCAGCCTACGCCCACCCAGAGGTACAGCCCCCGCCCCAGCCCCAGGGGCCTCTGAACACAGCCCTGGGAATCGGGCACCAGCATCTCTCATTTGCATAGAGCTTGTCAGGATCCAGTTGTGGTCTCATTTCATCCATACACTCGTTCTGCAGGTTTGATGGGCACAGTCTGGCCCCGTTTTACTTACCGTTGAAGCCCAGAGAGGTTCAGTAGGGTTGAAAGCAGGACTCTAATCTGGGTCCCCCTGAGTCCCAACCCCCATTCTCCCCATGCTATCCCATCCCACCTTTGTGAGCACCCCCTGCATTTATACGTCAGGAGGACACACGTCCTGTTGTGGTCCTGGCTTGTCCGGGACCATGGCGGTTCACTCTTGCTGTCCTGCATGATGATTAATGTCCCAGTTTGCAAGCAATAAATTATACACTCCCCCCACCATTTATAAAGGAATTTGTAATTTACTACATGCTTTTATCACTATATCGTGTGGGCTTCACCAGAGCTCTGGAAGGCAGGCAGGGCAGAGATCAATATCCTTTTACAGATGAGGAAACAGTCCAGCAATGCGCATGGTCTCCTTGGCTCAGTCAGCGTGGTGGCAGAGGGTCCTAAACCCCTGTCTCTTCCCACCTAGTTGCGTCCCTAGCACGAAGTTACCCATGCATGAAATGGGACGCTGTTTAATGTGAGTCGAGTGATGCCAAAAGACCTACTTGCTAAAAAGGCCTCCCCCTTTCGTGCCTATTTCTTTTGGCTCCAGTTACTGCTAAGTTGTGTTTATGGGGTCATAGTTAAACATGTTACCATTTAATGTATTGGATTATTTACTGAATTGATGTCCAAGAAACAGTCATGAATTTGGGAGATAACCCAAAAGAGTGGAAGAGGAAACAGGTACATTTTGGTGGCAGGACTTGGAGAGTCCTATTAGCAAGGGAGGTCTGTACAAAGTGTTCTAAAAGGGGTCCCAGGGCAGCCAGCATTTAGGAGAGGCCTTGCTTACATTAACTGGTTACCAAGAGTTGGCAGTGGACGGCAGAGCTGTGGCTCACTGGTGTCCGGGGAGTGGGTCCCAGGTGGGCCATTGAGGGATCCCTTAGCCTCAGGGAGTTTTGGGTATGGATTGAGCAGAGCCTGGGAGAGCCAGCGCCTCTGAGCTGGTTTCTCTGTGTGCTGTGACGTGAAAAAAGTTGGGAAGCATTGCTAGGCAGGACTCTGTTGCCTGGGTCAGTAAGAACTCGGGTAAGAGAGGAAGGAAGGCTGAGTATGTGGGCTTGGAACTCTTGGGGAGAGAAGTTCGTCAGCGTGGTGCCAGGTAGGCAGCAGCTGCGGGTTTGGGTGTCTTGGGCACATGTGTCCCGAAGGCTAGAAAACAGGCAGGTTAAGGCTCTTGAGGCAACAACAAGCCCTGAAAAGAATATGGTGCCTGCACCCTCCCCAATATGTAACTCAAAATGAAAACAATTCCAAACCATAAAATGAGTTATAAGGAAGGCCAATAATTTTCTGGCTTTGCCCATGATGACTACTTTGATGCTTTTTTTGAAGTATCATATTCCTTCAAAAATTATTTTTATTCTCATTTTTGGGTGTCCCTGACATGCTGGCTACTGAGCGTGTGTTTAGTAGGCATGGTGGATCATCCCTGAGTCTGAGCTCATAAACCAAAGAGCCAGAGGACATTTGGGCTGGAAGGGAACTTGAAGCCACCCGCTTGTCATACTTGGGGCCCGGGGTTTCTCAGCCCATCTGGCACCCTCAGCTGGCCTGGCTGCCCAGTGGAGCCAGGTGTTTGTTCCTCACCCTCCCCGCTTCCAGTTTCCCAGTCGGCTAAGCTGAAGAATGCATCTGTTGTCCTGATGACACATTATGTGGTGTGTTCAAGAACCCAGCTCAGATTTCCTGAGGGCAAACAGCAAACCGAATCAAACACACCAAACTCTTTTTCTCCTTGCTCAGCAAAGTCCCTCCCCCGCCCAACTCCCCATTCATCACACTGCTGAAGTTAGCACAATCCACCCAAACCAGGGTGGCGGAGCCCAGAGGGGGTGTGGGGAAGGAAGTCCAAATGCAGCATCTTCTCTCCCTCTTCATCCCTCTCTTTAGTGAACCCTGTACTGAAAAGGGGGTGAGTGGAGTATTGGGTTTGGTTGTTTATTTGCAGGTTCTCGTAGATGATGCCAGGGGTTTCTTGGAATGGTGACTGGTAATTTGCCGGAGGCCTCTCTCCAAGATGGTCCTTGTCTGGGCGGTTGGCAGGGGGCTCTGGGGGCTGGGCTGGGAGTGGGAGGGCAGGGTGGGAGTGGGAACCTTTGATGCCAGGAGTTGAAGTCATACAACAGACTCTTGGGTTAAGAGAGAGGAAATCAAAGCTCGGTGGGGGCTGCTGCCGCCCAGTGCAGCCTGTCGCCAGTGAATCCAAGGAAATTATATGTTCTCTGGCAAGGGCTGCCCATGGTCTTGCTCCATCTCCTTGGCTAGAAGAAAGAACTGCAGTTCCCACCCTTCCCTGAGAGCCTGGAATTAAAGACAGTTCCTGGGGTTTGCCACGAAGAAATGACAACCTGCTTTTGCAATGTGGAGGGAAACCAGGGTCCAGCAATTAGATGCCCCTCGGCGTCTGAGTCAAGGCTGCGGCCAGGGCTGCTGGACAGCCTCCCAGCCACCCTTTCCAGTGGAAATGAGGGATCTCCCAAGTCTTCTGGGCAGTAGCCAGACCACGGCCCCGAGGACTTCGGGATATAGGCGAGTTTTTGGATGATAAACGCGTTAGTCCTGTGGTCACAGCTGTGGGCAGTGTGGCTTAATGTAAGGAAGAGCCGGGCTCTGAAGGCGGGTAGCCCAGGGCCTACTTAATTGAGTGACTTAATAAGTGCCCTTTTCAGCCACTTGATTGACTTTCAACCAAATTGCACAATGACCCCAAGCCTCTGTTCCCTCATCTGTAAAATGTAGGTAACAATATCTACCTTGGCCCGTTGTTGAAAGGGTTAAAAATAATATAAAGGGACATGGCCATATAGGTTTTCACTAAAACATCATCCCCCACCACCAGGAATCCCCTACGCCCCGAGCCGAGTCCACCTCCCCAGCAAGAACGGGGAATGGAGGGAGTGGGGCTGCCCAGGCACGGCTGGGCATATTGGCCTGTTTCTTCTGGGGAGCTCTCTGGCCCCCACTGGGGGAGGTTGGCAGAAAGGTGTCCCCCGCCTCCCAGTCACCACTGTGTGCTGGGCAGAGATGCATATTCAGGAACGGCCGTATCAGTGGTGCCATCTGGATAACTCTTCTTGTTACAGGAAAACAAGCTCACTTGGGGGTGTGGTTGGGAATGAGGACTCCAGGTTTTCTCCGGGCCAAATCGTAAAGGTCCAAAACAAGAGCCTGGTGTGCATGTCCTGTGCAAAGTGAGGAAGTTGGCCGTGGTGACTGGGTCCCTGCAGCCAACGTGGAGTGGCTGAAGGCCCTGCTCGGCTTCAGGGCACCGGGCGTCTGAGGACAGAGGTTTTATATCCGCACAGGCTCTGCCTTCTAGATGGAGTTCACCAAGGCCTAGAATCACAGGGCTTAAGGGGGCACGCCCACCGCCTCCTGGTCGAGGAGGGGCAGCTCATGGCTTCCCGCAGCCACCTCTTCATTATTCAGCTGTTGAAGTCCCCACGAGAGCAGGGCTGGGCCACACTCCTCTCAGGTTCCCATACTTCTCTGACGGAGCCACTGTCCCTCAGGAGCTGGGCCAACCCGTGGGGTGGCCCTGACTTTGAGCACAACCAGGTGACAGGACTTGCACCCAAGGTCTTTTGCTTTCAAAGGTGGGTGATTGTAATCCTGGGCAGGGATGGGCCCACACAGGACCCAGAGACCCTGCCATACTGTGGACATAAGAGGCCAGTCCCTGGGCAGCAGCTCTGTGGAGGACAGGGCAGTCCTCCCTGACTGGAACTGTCCCAGTGGCATTCCCACAGTGCCATCAAGAGGCCCGGACACCAGATTCTGCGCTATCTACTTTAAAGCCTCGTTTGATTTGACAAAATCAAATGCCAGTCACAAATACAGACAGTTTCTTGGGATGTGTTATGATTCAGAAATTCAATTTGACAAATATTAAGGAGCATCCATCCAGGGAATCAAAGATGAACAAGAGATGGTTTCTACTCTTCCAGATTCTCACAGTCTACAGAGTTAACAACATCCTTAAATAATGCCTGTGGAAGGTCGGCAGGGAGAGGTGGTATAATGGAAGCGCAGACTTGTTTCCATTAGGAGTTGAGTTCAACTTTGAGTAAGAGACTCGAATACATTACCATGGACCATAGAACGGTTTATTGTCCCTTCGCGTAGAATGGCACTGGAGGCAAGTGGTCCAGGGCTAATATGATTAACTCCAAGATGTAATTAGTGACTTTCATTCTCAAAATCTCCTCATGGTCACAAGATGGTGGACAGCCATCCTGTCCACATTTCAGGATGGAGAAATAAGGAAGAGAGCAAAAGATACTTCCCAGCGGAGTCAGCTCCCCTTTTAAGGAACTTTTCCAAATGTTTCTCCCACCAAGTTCTACCTATACCCCACTGGCCAGAATTCAGTCCCATAGCCACTCCCACAAAACCAGGTCTCCATTAGTAAGGAGCAAGGGGGCAGGGGATTTGGGTGGATAATTAGAAGTCTCTGCCACAAAGCACAAAGTGAGGACTGGGCAAAAAGGATTAATTCTGAACGCCAAGGTCTGGGGGTATTTCCTTGGGGACCTGAGATTTGGGCTGGGCCTTGAGAAATGGGTAGATTTCACTAAGTAGCTATGTGGGGGGAAGAGAGTCTGAACACGAACCCAGTGGCTCAGGGGAGCCAGGAGGTTCAGCAGTTGGCCCGGTGACTGGAATACTTAGGGTGTTTGTTGGGGGAGGTCAGAGGGGTGGAACAAGAGGAGGCGAGCTTGGTTCTGGGAGTGACGTGTGTTTCAGGAAGCCCATACTGATCGCTGTAAACAGTTAGGCTTTGTCCTGAGGGGATGTGCATCTGGGTCCTCAGACTTCATGTCCCAGCCCAGACACTCTTCCGCTCATGTGGATCTTGCTGGAAACAACTTATACCAGATCTAAGTCCCCCAGCACCCTGGGCCAGAGCTGAGAGAACTGCATTCTCTGGCCGGTATAGCATCGGGGTTAGACACCGATTTCTGAGCCAGACTGCCTGGGTTCAAGTCGTGCCTTCCCACTTACCTGTAGTGGGACCTTGGGCAATTTATATAGCCTTTTCTGTGCCTGTTTCTTCATCTGTAAATGAGCATGATAAAAATAGGTCCTACCCCACAGGACTGCTAGAAAGGTTAATGAACATACGTAGACATACGTAAAGCACTCAGAACAGTGCCTGGCTCTTCGGAAGGGCTGCTGTTGTTGGCATAGCTGTTGTTGGTGTCCGGCACTGCCCCTAGCTGCCTGCTGCCTCTGACCAGTGACCTGACCTTCCCTTCTGTCCCCTCTGAGGAGCAGTATGAAGAGCGGTTTCTGCAGGAAGAAACCGTGTCCCAGCAGATCAACTCCATCGAGCTCCTGCAGACGCGACCCCTGGATCCACCCGAGGTGGTGAAGCCACGGCGGCCCCTGCAGAGGCAGGTCCACCTGAGGGGCCGGCCGGCCTCCCAGCCCACTGTCATCCGGGGCATCACCTACTATAAAGCCAAGGTCCCCGAGGAAGAGAATGACATCGAAGAGCAGCGTGAGTTGGGGTCAGCCCAGCTGGCCCAGAGGCAGGGCAGGGAGGGGGTCTCCAATTGGGCCTTGGGGGGATGGACTTGCTGGGAACCACTCTCCCCTTCTTCGGTCTGATTGCTGCTGGGGCCCCGCCCTGCAGAGCTACCGTTATCCAGAGTTCTCGCTGCATTTCCTCACGACTTGCTGAGTGGCCTGGGGCAAGCCACTTAACTTCTCTGGGCTCCCAGAAGACCCCATGGCAGAGCATGGCTGGGCTGGAAGGGACCTCAGGGCCCTCCAGTCCAGTCCTCCCCATTTGCAGATAAGGAAACTGAGGCTTGGAAGGAATGACTCGCTCAGGGCCACACTCTGGGCTTCTCCTGCCTCTTCCCCCCTCCAGCGGCCCTGAGCATCCTACCTGAGTCTCCTCCCTTTGACTCCATCCTCCTTACTTTTCACAGAAGATAGATCATCCCTTTCCCCATCATCACATCTTGTTTCCTTAATACTTGCTCTTCCAGCGTTCCTCCTCGCAGCCCGCCTCCTCCCCTCGTCTGCTTTCTTTTCCTTGCCCAGAACCCCCAGACGGTCCCCGTTCCTCCCTCTCCCGCTGTGCCTCAGCTCGTCGCTTCCCCATCAGGTGGGACCAGCAGCCTCCTGACGGTCTCTCTGCTTCTGCCCTCGCCTCTGCCTAGTTTATTCTCAACCCAGGAGCTAGAATCATCATTTTGCCCATTTATAACTGTGTTTTCGGTCTTTTTGTTGTTGTTACTGATTTGCGGGAGTTTTTAAAAATGTTCTGGATACAAGTCCTTTGTGATCAGACGCGTGGCACAGTGACCCTGTGCTCCTGGCTGGCGTCTTCAGTCCCTTAATGGTGCTTTCCATGAACACATGAAGTTCGCTTTGCTAATCGTTTCTTTTGTGGTTAGAGCTCTCTGTGTCCCCTCGACAAAATCTTTGCCTCCCCACGTTCCATCTCTGCTTGACACCCCGCAGCCCCCCCTGTTTTACGCAGAATAAAAACCAAAGTCCCTGCACCGCCTCCAAGCCACACATGGCAGCTCCTGTTCTCTCTCTGGCCTCGCCTCCTGCTGCTCTCCCCTCGCACCCCCTGCTTCGTCCACACTGGCCACCTCGCTGTCCACAACATGCACGTGTCCACCTCAGGGCCTTTGCATTGCTGCATTTCCCCGAGTCCTCCCACCCCCCATAGCTGCTAGGCTAACTCCTTCATCTTCTCCAGGCTTCTGCTCGCCTCTCCGTCTCAGTGAGTCCCATCCCGACCACCGTATCCATGACTTCAAGTTTCCCTTCCCTCCCAGCTTTCGTGACCCTCCTTGTCCTACTCTACTTTTTTCCCCAGAGCCCCTTCAAACGTACAACCTATCTCTCTATTATATAGTGTCTCCACCACTAAACAGAAGCTCTGTGAGGTCAAGGATTTTGTTCTGTTCACTGTTGTCGTCGGTGCTCCATAGACGTTTGTTCAAAGGGTGGCTTGGTTGACTAACTTCCTCCCAGACACCAGGGCTCACAGCCGTGACTGTGCGGCCTCCCAGTGCCCCGTGTCCTGGGTGGAGGACAGCCACGGTCCACTCGGAGGAAGCCTCCGGGAAATACAACACACTTCTAGCTGTGCTCCTTTCTACCTTCTCCTAAAATCCCAGCGGGCCCCATCCCTACATCAGGCCGTCGTGTTGAGGAAAGGCCGTTAACCTGCCGATTGCCATGTGCTCTCGGCCACCTGCACGTTGTTCCCCTCCCGTCCCACAAGCGAGCCCTGTATCTGTTTCACAGAAGACGAGTTCTTCAGTGGTGACAATGGAGTGGACTTGCTGATTGAAGATCAGCTCCTGAGACACAACGACCTGCAGACCAGAGCCACCCGAAGGCCAGCAGCCACCCATCCCGGACATGACACTGCTGTGACAAGTGACCTGAGCACTCAGACCGCACCCCTGTCCTCAGCACTGCCACAGGCCCCGACCCCAGCTCCCAGCGTCGCCGACCCCGCTCTCTCTGCCTCAGTTAGACCACACTCAGCAACGCTCCCGACGACCTCAGCGTTTCCGGATCCCACGGGGGAAGCAGTCCTTCATCCTTCTCCTCAGGTTCCAGCCACCACCGTGGCCCACACGGCCACCCAGCCACCTCCGGCCCCAGCTTCTCCAGCAACGGCGCCTGGGGACACATGGGTGGAGGCTACACACACGGCCCCAGCGCCTCCCACCACAGTCAGGACCAACTTGCTGGGGCAAGATGCTACTGCTGGGCAGGGGACAACCCCTGCCGGCCCCACCCTGAGCCCCGAAGAAGAAGATGACATCCGGAATGTCATAGGTGAGTTCACTCTACCTGGCCTTGGCCTCCCGGTCAGCTCAGGTAAAAAGCCTGGAAATAGGTTGCAAGGAGAGGGCGGGGCCAAACGGCCGAGTTCTTCATAGAGAAAGGCAAGTGGAGCACACCTTTGACCAATGATTAGTGTTAACATCTAGGGTTTATGTATTCAAAATGTGCCAGCAACTAGGTTTGGGAATCTCCTTTTAAAATATATATAAATTAATGAAGCCAAAATCTCACCTTTATTAGTTTTATAAACATTTGTTGAGTGCTTTCTGCGTACTAGGCTTTGTGATGGGTATTGGGGTATCTGGTGACGACTGGGGTATCTGGCGATGACTAAGTTCAGTTTTCTCCAGTAAGTTTGCCAGGCCTTAAAATAACAAAGGGTTCTTACTGGGGGAAAATCCCAGAGTCATAGCAGAGTGGAAGCAGGAAATAACCAGTGCAGTGGGTCCCAGTGCAAAATCTCAGAGCCCCAGCCCTGCAGAACTTGGAAACATCATGGTGTCATGTGACAAATGGTATAACAGATGAATGGAGAAACAGAGAAAAAGAAAGAAGGGGCACTAGCTTAACCTGGCTGCCAGGAAGGCTTGGGAAGCTTTTCTAAGGAGGTGTCCTTTGCGCTGGGTTTTGAAGGGTGAATAGGAGTTTTCTAGACAGGTCTGAAAAAGCACGATGTGTTCCAGAAGGTTGGAGAATGCAGTTCTCTTCTTTGCCTGGGAGCTCCATGGCTATAAGATGATACAATGTAGTGAAACAGGAGAGTGCAGGGAAAAACAAAAGGAAAACAGGAGCTAGTTAGAAATGTCTTTTCCAAAAAGAACTAAACCAAACAGTCATTAAGTCACCACTGATAGTGACTGAAAAATAAAACTATTGTATAATAATTTCATCAAAATGCTTGTTGAAACATACACTTAATTTGACAGAGGATATGGTTCGCCTTATACATATCTTTCCCTTCTCTGCATCTCCCACTCCCTTGGCAGCTTTGTCCCCAATCCCTCCTCAGAATAAGGTGCCAGCTGCTGCCAGAGATAAGGTGGTAGGAGGAGCACTTGGTGGGAGCCCAACAGCCTGGTCTGTGCATTAACCGCTGGGTGGCTGTGTGACTTTGGCCAAACCCCTGCCCTTCTCGGGGTCTCAGTTGAAATTAGAAATTTGCTAAGGACCATTTGCTCCATTATAGTCTATGCTTTTCTGCAGGAAGTTTACCAGGCCATGACTTAGCAAGGAACTCCTACTGAGTGAAAATTCCAGGTAAGATCAGAGTGGGAGCAGGGAAATACAGCCCAGTAAAATCGGACCCCCGAGCAAAAGCTCTGGCCTGGAGGAAGCTAAGCAAGAAGGCAGTTTTTGGGCCTCAGAGGTTGGGGTAGGAGCAGGAGTGTTTTTCTTTTCCTTGTCTTTTCCTCCCATGATGGGAGCAAACTAGCCATGGAGTAGAAGACCAGTTCCTCGCTGCATGAATAAGCAGGTTTCTGAAGCGGGGTTGGGAGGGTGGGGTCCTGCTGAATTTCTGCAGAATGCCCTGCGGTCTGGGCAGAGGCTGTCACTTGCACGCCGGCCCTGTGCAGCCTGGACTTCATGGTCTTGGGAACACAGCCCCTGAGCCAGCGCCCCACCTCCCCCTCTGCCACGGGCCAGCTCCCGGGCCCCTGTGTATCCACCCTTCAGTTTACTGTCACTATGGGGTGGGAGGGAATTTTCTTCAGATATTTAGAAATCTGCCCTGTGCTGCCCCTTCACACGTAGCTAGAACACTTACATGAAGATAGACTGCAGGCAGGACCCACTCACCTTGCATGTCCTCAGGTGATGGCATTTGAGCCTGGGAGCCTCTTCCCTCAGGTGACTCAGTGACTTGCTGGCTAGGAATGAGTTCTCTGCTGTCTCCATACCCTACCCCAGCCTGGGTCCCAGCACCCAGCCTCTCCCCATCTGCCTCCCCTGGGTTTGGCCACCAGCAGGGTGTCCTGGTGTAACTCCCATAGATGCCTTCCCTCCTCCACTAGGGGCCAACTGAGATGCCGATGCCCAAAGAAACCCTGTGTCCTGGCAGCCATTTACCTAGTAGTGCGAGATAGGGGAGGGGGCATATTTTCTCTCGTTGTTCAATATTCTATTCAACTAGAATGACATTGTCATGCCGAGGATGTTTTTTGGAAGAGCTGGGGTTCTTGCCTCTGTGTCCTGGGCGCAGATGTAGTGTGTTCTTCAAACAAGGGGTGGGAAGAGGGTGAGGCACGGAAAGGCCTGACTGTTCGGGCCATGTGGAATTCTGACACGTTTGTGTTTGGGAACCATTTCTAATCGTTTATGGCTGTCAAGTGCCTCCTCTGGCTGCGGTCCGTGTCGTTGGGATTTTCGTACCGTCACCTCCTCTGCAGACTCTGACTTGCCCGCGCCAGGCTGAGGAAGACCATGATGCCCTGACATGCCCAGTCATCAGTTAAATAAAAATCGCGTGGCTGAAACAGACCCCGGGCCACTCACTGGCCGCCTGGGAAAGGTTGTTTGCTATTTGATGAGTCTGGCAATGTTGATTTTTGAGCTATTTAAGATGTGGTTGTAAACGGGGCTGCTTTTAAAAGGAACATCTTTTCCCAGGGTTTCCAAACCTGGTTTTGTGATGTCCTTAAGTGTCTGCCATTATCCTCAGGGGAGTCATAAAATTTCCAGAAAAAAACTCCAAAAACAAGTAAATTAGAATTTGTTTTGGGTTGTGCAATGAGCATCTGGCTGGACTGTAGCTCTGGGACAGCGAGAGGGAAGACGCCGTCAGTGACCAGAGCTGGGCTTGGGGAAGGGGTGATCGCATGCGAGTCGCGCTTCTGCTCCAGGCAGCCCAGGCTCGGGGAGTAGCTTGGGCCACAGCAGAGAAATACGACAATGTGCCGCGTGGCCAAGGCTCTGCAGATTCCCAGACTTTAATGACTGCAGCTCTTGACGTGTCCGTTAGAAGGGCTGACTGGGGGTGGGGGCGGGGAGGAGCAGACAAAGAGGACAGTGAGCTTATGACAATACCAGAGAGAGAGGCTGGCTCGCCTCTGAATCTAGGAAATACCGTGAACTATGAGGAATGTCTCCCCCACAAAGCATATGGCCGTAACCACCCCCGAGGCTTGGCTGGCCACGCTGGCCGTGGTGAGAAGGCCAGCCCTGCCTGCCTCGGGTCAGGGAGGCTGGTCTGCGGCAGCCCAGGGAAGGTGATGCTGACGTGGGCTGGGCCGTGCTTCCAGAGCCTCCCCCCAGACTCCGCACCAAGACTCTTCCCTGGTGGCTGCCCCATCACTGGACAGGCAGCTCCCCGGCCCCAACTCCGCAGGCACGCTCTGGTCGCAGTGTCTTTGCCGATGCCCCCGGCCCAGCCCCCCAAACCGCTGGGGACTCCAGTCATTGTGCAACACAGGGGCTCTGGCCCTAGAAATAAGAATATGAAGTGGATAAAATATGTCCTTGTAAATGGATGAAGGATGGAAGTCTAAGCCTCTCAACAGGGATAAAGGGTCCACTCATAATTCACTTAGCACCACACTGTGCCAGGCTGTGAAGCTCCGAAGGGAAGGAGCTTCCACAAAAGGGCTAACTGTGGGGAGGCGACAGGTGCCTGAGGTGGCTGAGCACGTGGGAAGCATGGCCAGCAGTGGGCACACGTAGTCCCAGTGGTGCCATGTCCGTTCTGCCATGAGGCTGCATCTCCAAGGGAGGTCACGAGCTCACCAGGCCCAAAGGGCGGAGAGGAAGCCTCCAGGCAGAGCCCAGGGCATGAGCCAGGGTGGGCAGGGGATGGAAGGCAACCCAGATGCACTGGCACGTGCGGGGATACCCAAGGGAGAGTGAAGGAATTCCAGGTGGGGCCCCAGGGGCCGATGGTGAAGGGAACGAGAAGTTGGGACTCGATTCTAGAAGTGACGGAGAGGGTTCTAGGCATGGGAACAATATTCGGAGTTAGTCAATTACAGTACCGAGCACTGATGACGGGGGAGTGCCGTGGGTTCGAGGATGCAAAGACAGACAGGCAGGGGCCCTCCCTGGAGTCGCACACACCTTGTATGTGAGACTCACGCAGAAACATGCCTGCAACTCAGGGTGGCGAGCACTGGGATGTACAGGCTGCAGTGGGTCACGGGAAGCTTGAGGCAGCCGGGACCCTCTTCTGGAAAGAGATGCTGACCTGGCTGTCTCCAAGGATGAGGGAAAATTAGCCAGGCAAAGAAGGAAGGTGGCATCGCAGTGAGAAGGACCAGCGCCAACAGGAGCAGAAGTGAAACGCCACAGTCAGGGCCGAGTGCAAACTGAAAGCGTGGGGCCCTGTGTTCAGAAAGCAGGGCCAAAGTACCACCGAAAGTGGCAAATAGAAAGCTTTTCTTCTCTCTGCCATTGTGTGTGTCTCTCTCTTTTTATGGTGTTCTGTATTAGCTATTTCAGGCACACTCATTTTATTGGGCTTTGCTGTATGCACTTCCCAGATATTGCGGTTTTTTTTTTTACAAACTGAAAGTTTGTGACAAACAAGTCTGTTGGTGCCATTTTTCCAATAGTGTGTGTTCACTTCATGTTAATGTGTCACATTTTGGTAATTCTCGTAATATTTCAAATTTTTTCATTTTTGTTCTATCTGTTATGGTGATCTGTGATCAGTGATCTTTGATGTTAATATTATAATTGTTTTGGGGAGCCATGAACCGTGCCCGTATAAGACAGCGAACTTAATAAATGCTGTGTGTGTTCTGACCACTCTACCTCTTGTCTGTTCCCCTGTCTCTCCCTCTCCTCGGGCTTCCCCATTCCCTGAGACTCAACAGCATTGAAATTAGGCCAGTTAGTAACCCCACAGTGACCTATAAGTGAAAGGAAGGGTCATATGTCTCTCCCTTTAAGTCGAAAGCTAGAAATGATTAGGCTTAGTAAGGAAGGCATGTCTAAAGCCAAGATGGGCCGAAAGCTAGGCCTCATATACCAAACAGTTAGCCAAGTTGTGAATGCAAAGGAAAAGTTCTTGAAGGAAATTAAAAGTGCTACTCCAGTGCACACAAACAACAAGAAACTGAAACAGCCTGCTTGCTGATATGGAGACAGTTTCAGTGGTCTGGATAGAAGATCAAACCAGCCACAAGATTCCATTAAGCCAAAGCCTAATCCAGAGCAAGGCCCTAACTCTCTTCAATTCTATGAGGGCTGAGAGAGGTGAGGAAGCTGCAGAAGAAAAGTTGGAAGTTAGCAGAGGTTAGTTCATGAGGTTTAAGGAAAGAAGCCGTCTTCATAACATAAAAGTGCAAGGTGAAGCAGCAAGTTACGCAGAAGATCTAGCTAAGCTCATTGATGAAGGTGGCTACACTAAACAACAGATTTTCAATGTAGACAAAACAGCCTTCTATTAGAAAAAGATGCCGTCTAGGACTTTCATAGGTAGAGAGGAGAAGTCAATGTCTGGCTTCAACAGATGGGCTGACTCTCTTGCTAGGGACTAATGCAGCCAGTGACTTTAAGTTGAAGCCAATGTTCATTTACCATTCCCAAAGTCCTAGGGCCCTTAAGAATTATACTAAATCTACTCTGCCTATGCTCTATAAATGGAACAACAAAGCCTGGATGACAGCACATCTCTTTACAGTGTGGTTTACTGAATATTTTAAGTCCTCTGTTGAGACCTACAGCTCAGGGGAAAAAAGATTCCTTTTGAACTATTACTGCTCACTAACAATGCACTTGGTCACCCAAGACCTCTGATGGAGATATACGAGGAGATTAATGTTGTTTTCATGCCTGCTAACACAACATTTATCCTACAGCCCATGGATTAAGGAGTCATTCCAACTTTCAAGCCTTATTATTTAAGAAATATATTTTGTAAGGCTATAGCTGCCATAGATAGTGATTCCTCTGATGGATCTGGGCAAAGTAAACTAAAAACCTTCTGGAAAGGATTCACCATTCTAGATGCCATTCTAGATGGCCTCCATGGGAGGAGGCCAAAATATTAATGTTAGCTGGAGTTTGGAAGAAGCTGATTCTAGGTCTCTTGGATGACTTTGAGGGGTTCAAGGCTTCAGAGGAGGAAGTAACTTGCAGATGTGGTGCAAATAGCAAGGGAACTAGAATTAGAAGTGCAGCCTGAAGATGTGAGTGAATTGCTGCAATCTCATGATCAAACTTGAACAAATGAGCAATTGCTTCTTATGCAAAGTTACAAGAAAGTGGTTTTTTGATATGGAATCTCCTCCTGGTGAAGATGCTCTGAACGTTGTTGAAATGACAACAAAAAGTTTAGAATATTACATAAACTTAGTTGATAAAGCGACAGCCACCCCAACCTTCAACAACCACCACCCTGATCCGTCGGCAGCCATCAACATCGAGGCAAGACAGACCCTCCACCAGCAACTATGACTCACTGAAGGCTCAGATGATTGTCAGCATTTTTTTAAAAAATAATTTTTTCATTAAGGTATGTACTTTTTTTAGGCACAATGATATTGCACATTTAATAGACTACATACAGTATAGCGTAAACATAATTGTTATATGCAGTGGGAAACCAAAAAATTTGCATAACTCGCTTTATCGTGATACTTCCTTTATTGCGATATTCACTTTATTACAGTGGTCTGGAACCAAACTCACAATGTATCTGAGGTATGTCTGTATTAAAATTTTCAATTGCTAGCACAAATTATACCATTATCTTGATATTCTGCAATGTCCATTTTAAGTGCCGATATAAGATCTTTCAACTCATGTGCAGAATCCGCCAAAATGACACAATTTGCATTTAGTAGCTCCTGCATACATATGTATTTTGTTCTAACCAGAATAGTGGAAACCACACAGAACTAACTCATCTGTTTTTGTTTCACTTGATACACAAACATTTCACCAACACTCCCTACCTGCAGCTTCTGGGGCGAAGAAACACTAAAAAGAAAAGGGACTGTGAGTTGCCCTGTCTTTCCCTCTTCTTCCATATTGTTTTTAACATACGCTGTTTTCTAATACAGAAAAGTAACACAAGAAAGAAAGAAGAGGGCTTCTTGGCCATTCATGTTTCTTCGAACACTATTGCCTCTTTCTGCTTTCGAAGCATGTTCTGGGTCACATGGACAATGTCACCTCTAGAACAACACGCTTACCTTGTACTTACTTTGAGTCTCGCTGAACTCCCATGCACCAGTGAGTCCACCTGGAATCCTGTGTTTTCTGGGCATAGCAAACCCTATACACAAGGGGCACAAGGAAGACGACCACGCATATCACGCATTCTTCTCTGCTCATACACATGCTCCGTTGTCCTTTTAGACTTCACTTATAAAACACAAGGTCAAGTGCAAAATTATAAAGAACTTCAAGATGGCGACAGCAGAGCATCAAACCAAGGCAAGGCTCTTCCGAGCAAGGGCCTTGTGTGATTGCACAGGTCATACGCACATAAAGCCAGCCCTGACTGGACAAGCAGCGAGGTATAGGCAAGAGATCTCAAGCTGGCAACCTGAGGGCCAAATTCATCCCAAAATGCCTTGTGACATTCTTGAATTTGACTGCTGCTCTTCCGGTTCACCATAGTCTCTGTTGCTGCGTGTTGTCTCACACTCAGCCTGACGCACTCATTTCAGTTCCTGCCTGGCCCCTGCTGGCATCTGAGATTGAGACCTCTGAATGAAAGCAGACAGCAAGAAGAAAGAGTGGTGCTGCAGGAGGGCTGATGTGCTAGGATGGGGACTCCGGGCTGTGTGTGAGGTTGGATATGGTGGGTGATTGAGGGTTTAAGCAGATGTGCTTCTCAGAAAAGCAGCCCAGGGATAACTGGGAAGAATAGGTTACAAGTGGGCAGAGATGAACCAGGGAGACCAACTGGTGCAATTGGAGCGTTACAGGCAAGAGGCAGTGAGGTCTGAACTAAGCCACAGAGGTGGAGGCAGAATGGATGCGACTCAGTGCCTGGCTGGAGAGCGAGTGAGGGGAGGGGACGTGAGAGATGAGCTAGGTTCCTGGCTTGGTGAATCGGTGGTGCGCCCTGGCTTTCTCTAGGACGGGAAGTGCAGGAGGAGCAGGCTGTGAACTGAAGCAAAGGAATTCTATTTTTAGTCCATTAAGTTGGAGGCAGCAGGAGGACACCAGGAGAAAAGCATCTAGTAGGCGGTTGGATGTGCGATGCTCGGAAACAAGACCTGGGCTGGGGCCGTCAGTAAGAGCCGAGTCTGCCCAGTGAACGCAGAAGGATGGGAAGGGAGGAGGCTAGAAGTGGAGCCCTTCAGGGTGACCTCTGAAAGTGGGCTGAGGAGGAGACACCAGCCAAAGAGCTGGAGAAGGCACAACCAAGGAGGTGTGCGGGGACCAGGAGAGAGCAGCGTGTGGATGCCGAGTGAGGGGGAGACGCCTCCTGAGGCTGAGGGTGGGCACCGGGGCTGGCCCACAGGTTCTGACCCAAAAGAGAGGCTTGCCCAGAATAAGAGGACTGCAGAGCCCCCTGATGGGCAGCGCACGAGCGTGTGAGGCAGCCATCAGGTCGAGGGGCTGCGGAGTGTGCGCGATGACGTGCCGAGGGGAGCAGATGCTCCCGAGGGCCCTGCGGGGGGCTCATCGAGTGAGCACCAGAACTGAGAGCTGGGAGGGCAGAGGAGCCTCTTGATTGCAGATTTATTTTTTTAGGATGCTGAGATTCGAGCAAGTTTATATGCTGAGGGGAAGGGCCCCTTCTTCTCAGACCCTGGTAATCTTTGAAACAGGGCCAGCTGCCTCCCAGCACCATCGATGATTAAGTGGGTGAATACTTAGAAAGCTTTAGTAAACGTTAGCAGTCACCGGCATCGTTGGCAGCCCTGCTCTGGGGAAACCTAAGATGAGTTGCAGATTGCACTTTCTTCTCTGCACTTCCTTTGAACTGTCGCCCGTCTTTCCATCATTACCCTTGAAGAGGAGTCAACATGGGGTGTCTTCTCTCCAAGGCTGACAGTTTGCTGCCAAGGGTGGGAGCATCCGCACCGCCCCAGATTCTCAGAGCGTGGCGATGTGTCTGCGCCTCATGGCTTACTGACCCCTTCCCTTGATCCTGTCTTCGAATGCTCTGAAACCACTCAGTCCGTGCTGCCGTTCCTGCCTGGGCTCGGCCACCCTGCGTGCTGGCCAGTATTTGCTCTGTCTGGGGACTTGTGGAAATATGTCCAGAGGTCCTGGGTATTAGGACTACGGGACTGCAAGCGGGGATTCCCTTCTTCCTACAGAAATAAAGATGCCTGCCCTAACCTGAGAAGCTGACTCCATCCATATTAGTTTCCTATGCCTCTAAATTGCCACAAGCTGAGTGGCTAAAAGCAACAGAAATTTATTCTCTAACAGTTCTGGAGGCCAGAAATCCAAAATGAGTCTCACAGGGCTAAAATGAAGGTGTCGGAAGGGCTGGTTCCTTCCAGCGGCTTGAGGGGAGAATCCATGCCTTGTCTTTTCCAGCTTCTGGTGGCTGCCAGCATTCCTTGGCTTGTGGCCACGTCATTCCTCTTCTTCTATGATCAGATCTCCCTTTGCCTCACTGTTATTAGGATACTGCAACTGCATCGAGGACCCACCCAGACAGTCCAGGATAATCTCCTCATTTCAAGATTCCTGATTTAATCACATCTGCAAAGTCCCTTTGTTTCCCTTTGTCACATTCACAGGTTCCAGGGATTAGGGCGTGGATGTCTTTAGGGGCCATCACTCAGCCGACCACACGGTCGGTCGTCAGAGTGGATCCTCCAGGCTCTCCTGTGAAGTAGGCAGGGCACATGTTGTACCTGTTTTACTGCTAAAGAAATTAAAGCTTTGTGACATTATAGAGACAGCACAGACTTTGGAGTCAGTGGCAGGGCCTAGCCTCCTCCCTTCCCATCCTCCTGCGTTCACTGGGCAGACTCGGCTCTTACTGACGGCCCCAGCCCAGGTCTTGTTTCCGAGACCAAAGGCAGCCTGGGGCACACGTATAGCCCCACATCAGCGCCTGTCATTGCAGAGCCTCAGTGCTGAGTCAGGACCCTGCAGGGATTTCTGGGACTGCCTGGGACAGCTCAGCTGAGTCCTGGCTTTCAGGAGTCCATCAGCAATGTGCTTGTTTTGTCAGAGAGGCGGCATGGCCATGGCAACTCAACAGAAAACACCTTGCCTCATGGCCATTTGTGGGGTTTTGGGGTATTGTCTGGGGGTGCCAGACAAGGAACCAGTGTCCTTGCTGGGCTTTGCTGGGGACAGGGGACTGCCTAGCGAGGCCATGCTAAGGTTCACCCCAGTGCGGAGGGAACATGGCTTCTCCGCTGGCAGTCAGGGCCCCGCTTAGCACCAGGAATGAGACATTTTCCATCGAACCTCTACTGCCAGGGCTCAGCCAGAGACTTCTATTTTATTGCCTTGAACAGATGAGCTGAGTTCTGGGGGAATGAGACATTGGGGTGTAGGTTCCGTTGTGTGTCTTGTGGAGACTGAATCTCTCCCCACTCTGTCAGATCAGGACCTAATAAACCCCACACTGAGCCGCCTAAACCCTGCCAACTGCACCCAACTGTGACGCCTGCCTGGAAAACAATGTTCATCCCACTTCCAGCCCCCACCACCCCAGACGCAGGGCCAAGGGCACAGCTGCCTGTGCCGGTGCTGCCAGCCGCAGGGCTCAGGCTCCTCCCCCAGACCGCTTCTGGGGGAGCAGGACAGATGGAACAATTGCAACAATTTTGAAATGGAGGCGGCCTAGAATTTAGAGAACCCCCGAATGTGAACTGTAGGCCTTTGTTACTTTTGTCCCAGGCTAGTGTCGAGGACTAATTATTCTCATCGCGTTGCCCATCTGTGCTGTCAGTGGTGAGGGTGGGGGTGGGGGGCTTGGCTGGTCCCAGCTGCCAGCAGGGGTGGAGGAAGCTGTGAGGGCAGGATTCTCCTGGCTGTGTCACTGCCCCTCCACTGCCCTCTTCCCATCTCCATGACCCCCTAGGGGGGGAAAAAAACAACAACGAACCCCAAGAAGCAAGGAGGAACTCAAGAACAAGCAAAGCCAACGTTAAAAAAAAAAATGCAAGGAAACAACGCAAGCCGGCAAATGGGGCTAGAACCCAGTGTGGTGGCCTCTTAGGGCCTCTCCTGGGTACTGGGTCACTCCAAAGAGCCACTCAAAAGGATATTGCTGAGCGCCTGTCCCATGAAGGCCAACTTGATCTTTGAAGGAGGCTCCTACAACTAGAGTAAGCTCCTTATTCGGGAACTTGGCATCCTGCCCCTCCAGTTCCCCAGCAGGGGGCCCTGCCATCCTGCTCCCTGTAGTGATGGGGCATGGGCTTGAGGACAGCTCTCCAGGACGGCAGGTGGGCCTCAGGGGCATGAATATCCACTGCTTAGTCAGGGCTGGTCCCACTGGTCACCCAGCCCCAAACAGTCTGGGCAGCTCAGCAGCTGGTGGAGCTCAATGTTCTTGACTGCACCCTACAGAGTCCTCTCCTTTGGTCACACTGCTCATGCTATGTAGTCACCCAAGTATGAGACCATCTGCTGGGTGCCTGCAGCATGGCAGACACTGTGTTCTGAACACCAAGAACACAACTGAGTAAAAGCCACAGCCCTTCTGCCCTTGGCACTTACACTCTGGTTGGGGGTGGGCGTGCAGGAGAGAGAAGCACAAGCACCATGGGTGCAAGATGCCATGTCCTGTAAGAGAGGTACATCCATGGTCCTGTGAGAGCAGAATGGGACAGAAGGGTAGCGTGGTCTCCAGAGGAGGGTGTGGTGGCAGAAAAGGACTTTGCATCTTAGGTGCTTGAGGGACAGGATTGAGAAGTCAGAGAACAGGACCAAAGCTTGGTGGCATGAAAGTGGCCCAGGATGGGGACAGTGGATGGCTTTATAGGAGTCAAGTATAGGGTGGATAAGAGTAACAGGAGATGACGCTGGAAAAACGTCTGGGGTCAGGTTGTACAGGGCTGCCTGCCAAGGAGTTCAGACTCTGGGACGAGGAGCGGGTAAAGGTTTCAGGACATCATTAGATCATCCCAGCACCTCCACCCACCTCTTCTCCACCAGGAAGGTGCAAGGACACCCTCTCCACAATCACGGGGCCAACCACCCAGAACACATATGGGCGGAACGAAGGGGCCTGGATGAAGGACCCCCTGGCCAAGGATGAGCGGATTTACGTAACCAACTATTACTACGGCAACACTTTGGTAGAGTTCCGGAACCTGGAGAACTTCAAACAAGGTACGTGTTATGGGTCCAACTCAGGTGGCTTCTTCCTTTCCCCACTGTCCTCTGTTTCAGTCATGGCCAGGCCTCTTACGGTGGTGACAGTAGACAAGAAGGGTGACACTTTCCTCTGATGGCGAAAGGACTTTCCTGAGAGCATAGTCCCCCTTCCACATTCCCTCACATTCTCTGCCTCTTGGCTCTGCCCCTCCTTCCCAGCTCCCGGGACAGGGGACAACCTCGAGCCCAGTCCAGAAGTCAATGGCAAAGCGTCCTCCTTTTCCCATAGCCCTTGGCAGTTAACGGACCATGCTCACGTATGTTAGCAGCCTGGATCCTTGAGACAGCTCAGGGAGGCACACGGGGACTGTCACTTCCACACTGCAGACGGGGGTGCCAAGGCACACAGAGGTTAAGCTACGTGCTGTAAGGCACTAGAAAGCAGCAGAGCCCTGGTTGACAGCTCCTCCCATCACTCTGCAACACTGCTCTGAAGCCTCCTGCCTTCTGGCCGCCCGCAGGTCGCTGGAGCAATTCCTACAAGCTCCCGTACAGCTGGATCGGCACGGGCCACGTGGTGTACAACGGCGCCTTCTACTACAACCGGGCCTTCACCCGCAACATCATCAAGTACGACCTGAAGCAGCGCTACGTGGCTGCCTGGGCCATGCTCCACGACGTGGCCTATGAGGAGGCCACCCCCTGGCGGTGGCAGGGTCACTCGGACGTGGACTTTGCTGTGGACGAGAATGGCCTGTGGCTCATCTACCCGGCCCTGGATGACGAGGGCTTCAGCCAGGAGGTGATCGTCCTGAGCAAGCTCAACGCCGCGGACCTGAGCACGCAGAAGGAGACCACGTGGCGCACGGGGCTGCGGCGCAACTTCTACGGCAACTGCTTTGTCATCTGCGGGGTGCTGTATGCCGTGGACAGCTACAACCAGCGCAATGCCAACATCTCCTACGCCTTCGACACGCACACCAACACGCAGATCGTGCCCAGGCTGCTGTTCGAGAATGAGTACTCCTACACGACCCAGATAGACTACAACCCCAAGGACCGCCTGCTCTATGCCTGGGACAACGGCCACCAGGTCACCTACCACGTCATCTTTGCCTACTGACCCCTTGTCCCTGCAAGCAGAAGCACAGAGGGGCCGCTAGCACCTTGTGTGTGTGTGTGTGTGTG